>NC_068992.1:51411398-51415748 GCF_001194135.2 Octopus bimaculoides
TATATATATATATATATATTCTTTCAGCTTCTGTCTATGAAATCCACTCACAAGGGTTTGGTCAGCTCAAGGCTATATTAGAAGACACTTGCCTAAGCACCATACCCTAGTTGCCAAATTTCATTCATTTGTACTCAACATCATTATATGGGCAGCTGCAATATTTATTAGTCAAAGTATTGCTTTGAAATTAAGAATATTGACCAGTGGCTAGCTGCAAGACCATAACATAAGATACACTAAGGACTGGACTAATATTTCACATATCACCCTTTGATGATAACTAGTTGATTCATATAGATCATGCACCATTGCATACTGATGTGAGATTCATCCATCTGCTTAAGATAAGCAGAGGTATGCCTAAAGGTGTAGGTATGGTTGGGTGGTGTGGTTAAGAAGTTCTTTTCCCAATCCCATGGTCTCAGTTTCAGTCTCAATGCATGGGACCTTATATTTCTGAATCCTCCAAAATCTTGTGAGTGCATTTAGTAGAGAGGAACTGGAAAGCTTATAGCCTACATACACTCACACTCATGTATAATCATGCATGTGTATATACTATATATGTATCTGTGTTCAGATTTTTGTCGTTTTGTTTGATTTTGCACTCAACAAAAGTTGTGTAATTTGAACAGTGCTGTTGTCATCATTTCTCCTGCTAGATAATTGTCAAAATATTTCTTTCTTGAAAAACAGATAAGTGTTAGTGACAGGAAGGGCATTCAGCTGTAAAGCAATGATTCAATAGTATACTTGTCTAACCTATGCAAGCATGGCCAAACAGAAGTAAAAAGAATGAATTGATGAATTATTTTATGAAATATGTGTATATAGTTAGAATTTTATATTAAACAAATGTACTTCTATGAAATAAGCAGATTAAATACAATTATTTAATTGGATTTTAGTTTTTATTGCAATTAAGTAGCTGAAATAAAATACATTTGCTTCAGAGAAGAAAATTGAATTGATGTTTATTCTGTTATCCAAATTCTTGCAATGGGGATTTTTACAATATACCAAAGGTTTCTCAATATAAAGAAGAAACATGGTAAAACTCTTTATTAGAAATCAGAAGTACTTAGATTCAATCAACATCACTGAATATGCCCCATAGACAATGAAGCATGCTGTTACAATTACCACGCTAAAATATTCTTTTACTTGTTTCAGTTATTTGACTGTGGCCATGCTGGTGCACTGCCTTTTGTCCAAGAAATCGACCCCAGGACTTATTCTTTGTAAGCCTTGTACTTATTCTATCAGTCTCTTGCATAACATTTTATTCACTCACACAAAGGATCTTCAGACACTGGGGCTCACTGAGGAGATAACAAGGGACTGAGACCACTGGTGATTTTGCTGTACTTGAGAAGAGCAATGTAGAATTAAAAGGAATTTTTGTTTCTGGGCTAGCCTGTCATGGTTCAGTGGTTTTTGGGACACACATACACACATACAAAAACGTGCACACATATACACACACCATCCTACCAAACCTAGAAAATAAGGTTGCACTGCTATGGATAATATGCCTTAAGAAAGGGGAAGAATTTGCAGTTATAACTGGTGCAATTTTGACTATAAATTTACTGAATCAGGGTTCACCTTAGGGTTGTAGTCATTATGAATAACAATAATTACAGTAACAATAGAGCATATTTTCTTGGTCAGCTAAAACTAATTTTAATTGTGTCACATAACTCAAATTCAAGCTAAGCACCAGTTCAGAAGCAAGCAAACAGATTACATTGGGAGCAAGGAAACAAGCAGATTTTATAGAAGAGAAATAATTGCTGTATTAATTAGTAATAATTATATTCTCTATATGATTTAGCTTGTATTTTTATGTTTTCATTCATTACTATTCATTCTTTAATTATCTTCTACTTTTATCAACATTTCATATCGCCACGATTTTATTCATCATCATCATCATCATCATCATCATCATCATCATCATATTATTATTATTATTATTATTATTATTATTTGTTTTTGCGGTAAGTTTTGTGTTTTTATTCATTTCATCTCTAGGAAGGGGGTGCACTCAGGGGGTGCACTCATGCCCTTAACAAGGCTCTTTGAGATTGGTCAGGTCGATTCGGTTGATGTCCTTCATGATTGTGGTTTCGGTTCCGAACATAATTTATTGTCACACATCAAAGTAAAAGTCATTATAGCTTTTAAATGGTTATTTATTGCATTGTGTTCTATTGACTCATTTAGTTGTATCTATTAGAATCTGATAACAGGACCATTATTATCTTAATGACTGCAGCTAATTCATTTTAGACTGTAATCAATTTTCTGATTACTTTCTAAAACTATTTAATACAAGGCATACACAGTTTCTTTTGCAATGCAAGATGATATATCATGCCACATGGTATTTCTATAGTAAGTTGAATATATCATACCACATGTTATTTGTAAGTGTTGTTGAGGCTCATGCAGTTAGCTCTGACCTAGAAGACCTACGACCAATGGTGGATTAGGATTAGTATCATTTTGTTTCTATAAGTGACAAGATTATCACTCCTACTATGCCTCACATCATGTCCCATGTTAGCCCTATCCTAGGAGATCTATGGTTAATGGTGCTCCAGATTTGCCCACCTCATCTGTAGACAAATTTTTTTCTGACTTAGCCTTCCTTTTCTGGAAGCAGTAGAGATTGAGATGAAGGAAGTAAGGTGATTGTTTCTATAACAAGTGACCAGATAATCACTCCCACAATGCCATCATGTTCCATGTATCCCCATGTTGCCTTTGTGTAGAGTTATGATTAAAGGCATTCTAATCATGACCATCCCCACTTTTTCTATACCAGGATCTACTTTATGTAATGAATTCTTTCTTCTTTTAAGATGGTAGAGTGTGATTTCAAGGAGATTTAGTAGCTATCTCTATCAGGTTGAGTAATTATGTAGAATCTCCCTAGTTGGCTTGCAATGTGTAACTTCATCTTTTTGGAATGAAGTGTTTGGCTCTCTAGAAATGTTGCCAAATTGCTTCAAAAACCAGTGTTTTGTAATGGCTGATTATCATTGTGAAATAAATTTCCTACTTAAATCCAGCTGCCTTGAATACCTTAAATAAATGATGTCAGTTAATTAAGAATTTGAACATAAGTAAATGATATCTGACTTCTAGAAATAACTTCCTTTCTAAAATATTTTTCAAATCTGTTTGGTGATTATTTATGTTTAAGAAATTATGTTAAATAAATGGTTCATCTATTGTTTTACAGTCCATCGATTCTAATTTGAAATTATTAATTTTCTTTTCATTCTCTATAGGCTTAAGATTTTCAGTAACATAGATTTTAGGAAGGTGAGAAAACACACACACACACACAAAAAAAAAAGAAAAATATGATATTCATCTCCAAGAAATTTCAGTATTTAATCTCTTGCCAATTCCCCAGTCTTCATTTTATTAACAAAATTAATGTCAAATATTTCAAATTCTTAATTTACAAATGACAATACTAGGAATTTTAAATAATGTTGTACCAAAAATGTCATTAATTATTTTGTTCCACTTTTTAACTTTTACAGCAATTAAAGGGATCTTTGTTTCAAGAGAAAGTGAAAAATGGTAATTTATCCCAGTAGTTTTATTTCTTTGTATTACTCATATATTCAAATAAGCTCATTAATCTAAAATTGGCTGTTGTAGTGAGAACATTTTCAACATCAACTCAAAATGAATGAAAGGTGTTGTCAAATGTTACTGTGTGTTTATAATTAATTAACACATTTAATCAACAAAGAAGCCTTTCTTGTACTGAATAGATATATCATGAACTGTCTCCTTCAGTATTTTCATTACTGTATTTTACTTGCCACAGGTCATTTTAACAGACAAAACAAAATGTTGTTATTGTCTGTCTTGCCATTGTAAGTGTTGTAAAGTGGTCTTTTGCCACTGTTTTATCTGTCTTTTGACAATGGTTGTTGCTCTGACAGATATTGTTATCTTCCAAAGTCATCTGTAGAATGGTCCTATCTGGCACTGTACAGTGTTATTATCCTCAAAAGGTGGATCATTATACGTCCACTCCATATCACAGTATAATTACTATATCAGCACAGACTATCAACATTCTACATGTACTCTTAACCTTCTCTACCTTCCTCTTTCGACCAGCTACTAGTATATTTATAATGGCTGACTATTGAGGGAGCTTCTTTTTCCCACTGTCCAACAGTTTACTTGGCAGCTTCATTAGTATAAATGTCAGGGGAAAAGCACCCAGTACAGTCTGTAAAATAGTTGTCATTAGGAAAGCTGTAGACACTGTGCCAAAGCAGACACTGGAGCTTGATGCAGCCCCCCCCC
>NC_068992.1:51415758-51422461 GCF_001194135.2 Octopus bimaculoides
GCTTGTTGGATCCTATCAAAACATCCAACCCAAGCTGGTATAGAAGACAGACATTATTAAATGTTGAGTTTCTTGTTTAAAAAAACCTGGGAGATACCAGTATTAGTTTAAGTCCAGTACTTGTTTGGTAGTTATTTCATTGAACCCAAAATGTTGAAAATCAGAATTGGTTTCATCAAGGTTTGAACTCAAAATATAACATAGCAGAAAGTATTTTGCCTAACATGCTAATCTGCCACCTTAAACCTTAAGAGTTTAAACTGGCCATATCCAGCTCAAATATTTTACCTTGATTTATGTTGAAACTGGTCAGATCCAATCTATCTCACCTACCCTACAATGTCATTTTAACAATAAACAATCGCATCATTGAAATCTTGTATGCATGGGTGACTGCTGGTCTTCCATAAGCAACCTTGTGCTTGGGAGGGGAACTTTCTAGGTGCAATCCCATGGTCATTCATGACCAAAGTGGGGCTTTACCCTAGTGGGTTGGTATTGAAAGAGTTAAACAAATGCTCTTCCAAATTCTGTGCAGATTTCTATCACAACATAAATTGGTTACACAAAAGATATATTTTCGTATCTGAATCTGAATGAATATTGCTCATCAAGCATTATATTACCAGAAGAACTATTTAGAATAGATAAAATATTTACGAGTCTTTCAAAACATTATCTTGATTTTTTTATGTATTCTTATATTTGTTTAAATAACAAATTAAAAAGGCATAAACTTGCTACTGGAAGAGAGAAACATTAACTTCAATTAGTAGCTATCTTTTCCAACATAAACATTCAATAATGTTTATAAAATTATGAGTTTTAGAACCGACCTCAAATGCTACACTTGCTTGCAGCCATGCATATAGTTAAATACTGATTTCTTTAAAGGAAAATAAAAATAGTGATATTGCTTTGAACTGAAGATCTATGTGTGTGTATTTGTGTATTTGAAGAGAGAAAGTATATTGCTAAAATTTATGTGTATAGAAATTGTAAAGGAAATATATTTGAATGAATGTCATGTTGCATTTAGGATTTAACAAAATGAACTTAACTGAAAATGTTGCACATCCATACATAAATATGCACACAAAACACATACATACATATAACACACGCACACACACACACGCATATATATATATATATTGTTTAATGTACACAGTATATAGTTATGAGCTACTAATAGTTTCATACATTGAAGATATTATCTAAGCAGGTTTTCAAACATGCCTAGATAATATCTTCAATGTTTTAAACTTTTAGTACTTCATAACGATATACAGTGTACATCAAACAATATTTATCTCTCACCAGATGAAGTACTTTTTTGTTGATCTTACCTAAATGGAAAAGTAAACTATATATATATATATATATATAATTGAGAAAATTGGAGTCAATAAGATTGAGTATGGTTGGACATATATTCTTCAATCATTACAATTGTTTCTATGCAATGTAGTTCTCCAGGCATTCAGGTACAGCTGTAAGAGTTTAGTATTTCTTAACTCATTTATTCTTATTCATTTATTTATTTTTATTTACTTATTTATTTACTTGTTTATTTGCTTATTTCATTTGTTAATTTTGATTACTTACACATATGATAGTAATCAATTAATAAATAAATCCAAATGAATGTTTACAGGCTGATGTTTGTTGAGTGTCCTCTCCATTTTCTTATTTGCCTTATAAATTCTGGGTAAATTTCTGTTTTACCCCCACTCATACCTAGTATTCAATTGTGATACTGCCCTGCAATAGTAAGCGCTTGGATATAAATACGTAGGTATACATCCAGTAGTATATTGGATATTTATTATCCCTTAGGTGGTTGCTTAACTTCCAACTCATACAGTCATATATATATATATATATATATATATATATATATATAAATGTATATGTATGTATATATATATGTATACATGCATCTGGTGTTTTCGCATTAACAAGTGTCTTCGGTTTTTGGCGGATGTTAAATAGGTAAAAAAACTTGCCTATCATACATAACGTAGAAAAATACGATGAAAATGATTAGTGGTGATGATGGAAATTAGGAAATATAATATCTGCCCTAGGATCATTCCTGACCTTAATGTCCCATTATGCTGCATTTTCACTCTCTGTCATTCTCTCATTTATTATTCACTCCTTTACCGTTAATGTGACTTCCTTTCTCCTCTGTATCTCTCTTCCATTATAGTACCCAGCTAATATGAAATGGTACTGCATCAGATCTCCCTATATTCATTTCCCACATAATACTCCCTTATTATTGATTGGCAACTTTCTTTCTTCTGTTACACCAAACTAAGCCATTCCTTTCTCTCTCATAACGTTTTGTCTCCCATCACAATGGTTCCCATTACATGGTTTCAGTTCCAGGACACCCTCTTCTATTTTCCAGTCACCACCTATCATTTTCCCTTCTGTTATATTACACATACTCTTGCTATTCAATCACATGTATTTACCAATCTCTTTTACTCTTCTCTCTGTTCTCTTTCATATTGTTTCTTTTCCTCAATTGTCTCTTCTGTCTTTTGCGGTGGCTATGATAGCTCTCTTGCACTTAAGTATGAGAACAGTACAAAATAATGAAGAAGGGAAACTGGTTATAGAAACCCTGACAAAAACTTAATTTACAAGTGAAGCATATTCCTCAACACATCCACGGTTGTAGCAACCTTGAAAAAAAAAACTGATTCAAATCTTTGCAAAATATGCCAGCATAAAACGATGATGATGATAATGATTAATATGAGGGTTAGTTTACTTTTGCCTGCATTTTTAGAAATATTATCAGGAAGCAATGAAATTTTAATAAATTCTTTTATAAAAAAAAAAAAATGTATATTTACAGCAAAACATTTTGAAAAATATTTTGTTTACATAAACAAAGAATAATATTTACTTTTGTATGAAAATATAGGACCTGAAAGATAAAACATTTCATTGTTAGATAAGAGGTCTCATTGCAACTGAACTCTGAGAATCTAGGGAAAATATAAAGAAAATTTATGAAATATAATGAATGATTTGATGAACAGATTAATATTGAAAAGGAAAGAAAAGACAGAATAACTTGATTAGGTAAGGGTATGGGTTGGTTACGAAATAAATTGGAAAAGTTATTTCTACACTGTACGAAGAAACTTTCCAAATAAGTGCTCTTTTGTATTTTCATGGTTTTATATGTTCTTATTCATAAGTTTTAAATATTAATGGCTACAGAAAGAGCCTTATTTTAGCATTGCTGCAATTTTGGAATGCCAGAGATGATTGTTCTTTTATTTCTTATGAATTTCATTTATATAAGAAGATATGTTTTGTTCTTTTAACTTCATAACAAATGCAAAGCTCGGATAAAATCTTGTAGGTGGTATTATTTGCAAAGAGAATGTCAAGGCAAAATTGTAGCACATAATTGAAGAAATTCAAACAAACTAATCTTACAAAAGAAGAAATTTATGCTAAGAAAATATCCAAAGATTAGAAGAGATTACTCCTAGTCTTTTCAAAGTCATACACTGGAGATAAAATGTGTGAATGGATTAACTAGTGAGCAAATAATTCATGAGCTGTAAATCTTTTATCTTTCACTTGTGGGGCACCACCTTGAATTTTTAGGCAAATGGATTGACCCCCAATACTTATTATTTTAAGCCTGATACTTATTCTGTTGGTCTCTTTTGCTGAACCACTAAGTTACAGGGATGCAAACACACCAACACTGGTTGTTAAGCAGTGGTGGTGGTGGTGGTGGTGGAGCAAACACAGACTGAAAGACACACATATATATATGTATATACATCATCATCGTCATTTAATGTCTGCTTTCCATGCTGGCATGGGTTGGACGGTTTCACTGAGGACTTGCAAACCAGAAGGCTGTACCAGGCTCCAATCTGACCTGGCAAGGTTTCTACAGCTGGATGCCTTTCCTAACACTAACCACTCCAAGAGTGTAGTGGGTGCATTTGACGTAACACAGGCATGAGGGCCAGTCAGGTTGTACTGGCATCAACCGCGCTTAAATGATGCTACATACGTTCACATCTTTTTTTTCCAGTAGTTGCTCTCTTCCATGAGAACATCTCTGACTTTGACAAAAATATTACCTCATCTGCAAACAGATGTAGCTTAGTGACAGGATGGGTTTCTGGGTGTAGAAAATCCATCTCAATGCACTGTCTGACTCACACAAGTAAAAAAAGTGAACATTAAAATTATGAAGATGATGATGATGATGATGATGATGATGACGATGATGATGATGGTGACGATGATGACGATGATGATGATGATGAGGACAACACTGATGATGATGATGACGATGACGATGATGATGACGATGATGACGACGACAATGATGACAATGATGGTAATGACAATGATAATGATGATGATGATAATGATAATGACAACGATGATGACAACGATGATAACTACTTCAATAACTTGATTGTTATCTATTAGTAAACTTATACTTGCTGATATACATCCAAATGTAAATATTACATAAATACTACTCTCCTTTTTTTTTGTTTCCCTTTAAAATATAACATTATCAGCTGAAGATTTTTATACATCAGAATAGCAAAAATCATTAGCAATACCTCCTTGTCGACTCCCCATGTCCATTGTTTATGCTTACATTTAGCTAATGCGATACAAAATAGCAAGGAATTTCATTGATTATATCTATGCCCTGCAGCTTCTTCAAGCTGTTCCTTTAAAGATAATTGAAATACTGGTTGACTATTTCTTTAAATATTTTATAAATTCTATTTTGGTAATATTGTTTTTCCTTCAAAAAGCATAACAAAATGTTTATTGTACAACATCCATAATTTCACCCTCTATTTTCTTTTCACTGTCATGAAAAATTTTTTGTTTGAGTAGCTTTTAGTAGCCTTTATAGTATGAAGTAGTGGAGGTGCAATGGCCCAGTGGTTAGGCTAGCAGACTCGCGGTCATAGGATCGTGGTTTCGATTCCCAGACTTCGCGTTGTGCATGTTTATTGAGCGAAAACACCTAAAGCTCCACGAGGCTCCGGCAGGGGATGGTGGCAAACCCTGCTGTACTCTTTCACCACAACTTTCTCTCACTCTTTCTTCGTGTTTCTGCTGTGCCTGTAATTCAAAGGGTCAGCCTTGTCACAGTGTGTCACGCTGAATATCTCCAAGAACTACGTTAAGGGTACACGTGTCTGTGGAGTGCTCAGCCACTTGCATATTAATTTCACAAGCAGGTTGTTCCGTTGATCGGATCAACTGGAACCCTCGATGTCGTAAGCGATGGAGTGCCAACGCACACACACACACACATACACACACACACACACACACACACATATATCAGTGACATGAAGGTTATCTTTTATCTTTCACTTGTTTCAGTCATCTGACTGTGGCCATGTTATGGCACCACCTTAAAGGGTTTTAGATGAAGAAATTGACCCCAGGACTTACGGGGATATAAACACAGCAACACTAGTTGTCAAGTGATGATGGTGGTGGTAGTGGTGGTGGTAGGAACAGAAACAGACACAAAAACATATATGAATATACACACATACATATATACATATATATATATATATATATATATATATATATATATATATATATATATATTACTTACTATAGAAGTAAAGTGATATTGTAATTAACGTAACTGATGCCTTATACATTATTGCTTACATAATCACAGGTTTCTCAAACAAACTCATACATCATTCTCCTATTTCTAAAGTTATACTTGTTCTTGTTTAACTCCTTGTCAGCCTTGACCAAGATATCCATTTTTTTTCTGTTTTTTTTTTTATGTAACCTACCCAGTGATCAATATATCCTTTAAGTTGAAAGGAGAATTTTAGACAGATTTTTGCTGTTACTTTTAACAAGTTGAGAAACTAAATCATGAGCTTCATGTAAACTCAGTCAAGGTAAACCATGTCTTATTTCACCTGTTTGTTATTATTTCATTTTTCCTTGAAAGTTCCATCTATGGTGAATGAATTATATATATTTCAGGAAGTGTAATAACCTTTATTAACTTAATTTTTAATGACATTTTGTCTGGCAAGCATCCAACTTCTATCAAGATTTATTAAAAGTAGAACACTTACTAAATATATTCTAGTATAGGAAAAGAAAGTAGATTAGTACTAAAGTGTTAGATAGTATCTTTCAATAGGAGTTTACCATTAGTAGCAGCTCTAAGGACTCAATAAATGGAAAAGGAAATTGAGAATTTCGATTTCATTATTTACTTTTGAATTCAACAGGAGGTATTCACTTATTTTAGATTGTTGTTTATAAGATATTATTTAAAATCACCTATTTCCTGTCCATTGCAAGTTTGTTACTCCACCTTGATTTAAAGCTTTTCTTTACCTCTAATGACAATGAGAAAAAACGATGATAATAATTCTTTCTACTAACGGCATAAAACCTGAAATTTTGGGGTGGTAGCTAGTCGATTACTTATTGTATCGACTCTGAAAGGAGAAAAGGCAAAGTCGACTTTCCTGGAATTTGAACGCAGAACATAATGATGGATAAAATATTGCTAGGCATTTTACCTGGCTTGCTAATGATTCTGCCAGCTCACCACCTTCTTAATAATAATAATAATGATAATAATAATAATAATAATAATAATAATAATAATAATAATAATGAT
>NC_068992.1:51422516-51429239 GCF_001194135.2 Octopus bimaculoides
TAATAATAATAATAATAATAATAATAATAATAATAATAATAATAATAATAATAATAATAATAATAATAATAATAATAAGAAGAAGAAGAAGAAGAAGAAGAAGAAGAAGAAGAAGAAGAAGAAGAAACAATTCCTATCATAGTAGGTGCCTTAGGTATAATAAAAAAATATTCAGACAAATACATAACCAAAACACCAGGACTTACAAATATATATAACATACAGAAGATTGCACTACTGGGCAGTGCACACATCCTACGCAAAACACTTTCAATACAGTAACCATAAGAGCATCACAGCAAACCACAGCACATACCCAAGGCACACAGAGCTGCGCTCGGTAGTGAAGTGAAAGCACGTTATAAAAATAAAACCACTGAATAATGATAATAATAATAGTGGTGGTGGCTAATTGCTCAATCTGCAAGAGAGAGCAGCAATATTTCCCTTTAAATTACATTCCGCTGCCTAAAATATTGGAGGCTGCATTGGTTATTACAGTCTTAGAGATGTAATGTCTGAACATAACATAAGACGGCTGCAGTCACAATGTTCTTGATTATTGGTTTGGTCATGCAGAGTTTATCTGGGATTAACCATCAACGAATACATATATGTAGAATTTTTTCTAATTTTAGCACAAGGCTAGGAATTCTAAGGGGAAGAGTATATCAATTATGTTGACCCCTGTACTTGACTGGTACTTTATTGACCCTGAAAGGATGAAAGGCACAGTTGACCTTGTCAGGAGTTGAACTCAGAACATGAAGAGCCAGAAGAAATGCTGCTAAACATTTCGTCCTAGGCCCTTAAAACTCTACTAAATTCTGCCATCTGACTGCCTTCTACACGTATACACAGTAACAGTTATCATAAGTTAGTGTAAGCCCTTATTTAAGGACTCTAACCATTAAAAATATTGGGTTGGCAAGAAAGTAATTCTTGTTTTTTACTGTGAAATAAAAGTCATTTCTTTTTTCATACAAAGAATGAACTTTAATCAATTATATAGTTTCCATTTTGTTCAATGATCTTTTCTTTTGCCATCTTTCTGCCAACTTAATGATTCCACACTCATAGAACTTCTAGTCCTTAACAGTCAAAAACTGAAGCAAATGTGATTTCAGGCCATCATAATTATTGAAAGTTTTACCATTCAAAGAATTTTGCAAACCTTGAAATAAATGGTAATATGATGTTATAAGGTCAGGGCTGTATGGTGGATGTGACATCACTTCCCAACCAAGCTCCAATAATTTTTCACGAGTTAGCAAAGATGTGTGTGGTCTAGCATTGTCATGGTGGAACACCATTCCTTTACGATTTGCTGATTCTGGCCGGTTTTCTTTGATTGCTTCCTCCAGTTTCATTAGTTGTTGACAGTAAACATCTGAATCGATCGTTTGGTTCCTTGGAAGCAGCTCAAAATACACAACACCTTTGTACGCCCACCAGATTGACAGCATGACCTTTTTTTGATGCAATTCAGCTTTCGATGTGGTTTATACTGGTTCATTACGCTCAGACCATGATTGTTTTTGATTGATGTTATTTTCATCACCAGTGATGATTCGTTTCATAAAAAGATCAATTTCATTGCTTTTGAGATGCATATCACAAATATTAAGTGAATCTCTTTCAATTTATGTGGAATCCAAATATCGAGCTTAATGAGTGTAAGACATTTTAAGTGATTTTCAATTGTTGTGTGTGATATATTTAACTGCTCTGCAATCTTTCACACCGCACAGTATATGACAATCAGATTCAATTATGGCTTTGATTCAGTCATCATCAACTTCAGTAGGTCGACCAGAATGTTAGTCATCTTTGAGTGAAAAATCCCCAGAATGGAATTTTTAAACTATTTAAACTATGGGCATAGCATGAAATAAATGTCTCTTCTGTATAAGCTAAGTAGGACAGCTTTATTTAGATTGTTTACCACTAGTCAGTTGATTAGAATAATATCAAATAACTTTGTTTCAAGCTAAAAAAAAAATTAAAATGTTGTCTGCATTACTTATTCTTTAGGTATTAAAATAATCAAGACATCTTAGGTTCATTAAATACGAAAAAAAAAAGATGATAGGGGGTGGGGTAAGTATTAAGAAAGTATACAGCACTGAAAGAATTAAGCTCATAGTAATAAGATATTTTATAAAATAAGTTCTTTCCAAGAGAGTAAAAGAGTGTAAATCTGCTGCTAAGATTTGAACACAATATTGAAATTAATCTGGTGGTTCTTCTTTATTTTATGTACATGAAGTCATGGTGTATACTTGTCTATTACATTCAGTGTGGGCTATTATATCCTGTATACAGCATAGTTCTGAAACAAATCACTGTTCACCATTAATTTGTATATAAAATTCTATTAGTAATATACATAAAATTGTATTAAGAAGAGGCATATATATATCATGATACAAATAAGAGCCATACAAAATTAATCTAGGAATAACAATAATATATCTATTTAGTGGATACTTTTATTCAAATGACAGTATATGATTCTCTTCTCAAATCTATGGTGCTGTTCATAGATATATACATTCATTTGTAATATGTTTGGAGAAAGTAACCTCAAGGGATTAGGAAATATATTAGAAGTTCAAATTTCAGCAGCTGGTGGAGTAGAATTTCTTTCAGACTTCTTTTAAGAGCAAGACACGGTTTAGAAAAATGGTTGAACGTTATAATTATTTATACTGAGGTGAAGTCTTCAGGTTTCATTTCTCATATCCATTCTTTAATTTAAATGACAGTATTTCAGCTGCTGGAATCATGAAATAATTTAACTCAAATATTTTGATATTAACATGTATTATATTTAGAATTTTCATGGACACTTTGGACATTTCTTTGTGTTCAAAATCTATTTTCTCATGTTGCAACTTCTTCATTTATCAAGTTCACAATTCTAAACATAGAATAATTTACCAGAAATTTGTTCAGTAAATGATTTATCAGATAAAAGTTGGTGAAAATAAAATTGACAGTTCCATAAAGAAGTGCTATTGACTGAAAGATGAATCTTGTGGAAGATATGGGACAAAGTACTGAGAGACGATCTCAGAATGCTGGACCTTTCAGACCAGATGACAAAGGATAGAGATACCTAGTAACTTGTACTCAAGAAGACCCATACTCCACAGCAGGAATGTGAATGCCACAACCCCTGGTGAAGAGGATTGGGCTGTGAGAAGCCTGTGCCAGAACCATGTAAAAAGCAATCATGCTGGTGCCAGGTAAGAGTGCTTGTGCCAGTGGCATGTTAAAGGTACCTAGTACATACTTAAGTGGCTGGCATTAGGAAGGGCATCCAGGTGTAGAACCCAAGACAAATCAGATTGGAACCTGATGCAGCTTCCTAGCTTGCCAGCTCTTGTCAAACCGTCCAACCCATGCCAGCATGGAAAATGGACGTTAAAATGGACGTTAAAAGGTGGTTTCTGGAGTGTAACTAGGGTATTAGTCTTTACTATCTTTCTATGATCAAGGTTTTAGCCTCTGTCTCTCTCTGTCTCTCTGTCTCTCTCTATCTCTCTCTCACTCTCTCTCAAGAAGAGCAAGTTTCTAAAGCATCTGATTTTTCCCTTGTCACTATGTCTTGCGGATTCTCAAAAAAAAACAAATCTAAAATGGAAATTAATAATCGTCATTTTACAGCACAACACTTGAAAATTGCAAACTGTAATGCATGAAACCTAATGTTGTATCAAAAGCCAACAAATATAGAAAGCATTTATCCATCAGTGCAGTGCTAAGTACTCATTTTCATTGTTTTCTACTAATGTATGTGTATGTGCATACATCATATATTATCAGTTAATTATCCATAAGTCAGGAAAAAAGTACACTTGATATAGCTGGTACTGGTACTCCATCGATTATGACGATGAGGGTTCCATTTGATCCGATCAATGGAAACCTTTCCACCACTGCAGCACAGTGCAGGTGCCTCTCCAGGACACTTCCTTGCTTTACAATGTATGCACTCAGTTGTCATTGCACCAATGGAAACTCTAGTGTGATCTGCATAATGAACTGGTGGATCATAATTGAAAACTGCTTCATAGAAGTTGCTTCTCTGAGCTGTTGCAACTGCTCTTCATTCTGAGCATCTTTTCAACCTTTCTAAAAAAATTATAAATGAATATATTTGTCACATACTTGTGATAAGTATAAGAAATAGAGATAGATCAAAAATAAATAAATAAATCTCTATAAAGGGTATGGATACGAGCAACATAAGAAGCGAACCCATATACACACACAAACACACACATAATAACTCCACAGACAGCTGCAACAGTATCAACAACAGGACTAACAACGATAGCAGCAGCAGTGACAATGACGGCAATAACTACAACAACAACTACCATGGCAACGCTGTGGACGAACACAGAAACACGGAGAGTTACAAAAACTGTACCAAATTTTCGGGTCCTGGGACAGCAGCAGCAACAATGGCGGGGGGGGGGAGTATGGGGTTAAAGGGAAGGCCATACAGCTGCTAAGAACAATGACATGCACACACAAGCATACTCACACATGCACACACACACAGATATACACATGCACACACACACACACACACACGCACACACACACGGAAACAGACACAAACGCATGTGCACATAAGGATACACATCATAGAAGAGAAGAATGGAGTAAGTGGAACAAGAACACACACACGAAGAGGAAAAGTGTTGCTGAAGAGGTCACAGATGTGTGATGAAAGATTTCCAGACAATGGACATGAGCTAGAATAATAACAGTAGTAAACGAGTAATAAACAGTGATAAACAAGTGAAGAACAAATATATAGTGTGTGTGCCTATTTGGCAAAAATATGACCATCCCGAAATACAACAATAAATATATATGCACATATATATATATATATATATATATATATATATTCACACTGATGATGCTGAGAGTGTAGAAAACTAGAAAACATCGAACATATTTTCATGAGAAAATTAACTATAGTTATATTGAAAGGAGCAAATATAAAAATCAGAAAGTGGGAAGGAACAAATATGAAAACAGTGGATAACAATTCAAATAGGAGCAAATTAAAATAATAATGACAGCAGATTAGAAAATGGAAAATCTAATGAAACTGTCAAATGTATCGCCATTGAAATTGTGTAAAAATGTGAAATTTTGAAATCATTATAGGGAAGTTTAGCTAAAATGGATACATAGCTTAAATTAAAATTATAAGAACAGGAAGTTGATTGAAATGTTCTGAAGTAACAGGATATGTGAACTAAAGTGATATATGGATAGAAATAGCAGGAAATTAATGCTGTTTATGATTTAAAGACTAATGGATAGTTGAAGAAATATTGCAAGAAAAATAAATTGTTATATAAAGGTAATGGACAGTCAGAGGACGGATTATCTGAAATGAAGGGGATTAAATAACTGAAAGGTAAACAGAAACATGATATAATGTGCAAGAAGTTTTTTAAAATCTTCTTTGATTTTAATAAACAATGTTCATATTTTGGAAGTGAAAGATTGAATTTTTGCTCGGGAAACAATGGATGAACTGAAACATTTAATAAGACGGAACATTTAACAAGATAAAAACAACATAATTTCTTTACAGAATTGTTATTCTCTTCATAACAATTGATTCTATTGGTCTTTAATGTTTTAATGCTACTGTTAAGAGAGAATGGTTCAACATTTTGTCTAAATGGTGTAGAAGTGGAATATACAAATGAAGAATACATTTATAAAAATGGAAATCAAACAATCCACTGTGAGATTTTATGTAACAGGAGAGTCCCTTTGTATTGCAATATTGTAATGAGTATTCTTATTGCCAAAATCCAAGAACACGGTTATTTCAGCTTGATGTCAGTTTAAATTGTTGATCTCCTCTCCACCCCATAATTCTTAGTTCATTATTCTTAAAGAAATAAGAATTCTTATTTCTTCCAGATGAAGATTTGATTTGGCTTTTCTCAAACGAGAAAAACTTGGACCAAGATAAAAAAAAAGTTAACAGAAGAAATGACAGATGATTATGTGAAGACCCTTCTGAAGTTCCATTTGTTATGCATACAAAGTTTCCTGCAACTGTCATGGTTTTAAGGGTTGTTAGGAATGAAGGACATGTAATGCCTCCTTACTTCTTTCCACAAGGCCTTAGAATTAACTCTGCCACCTACAATGAGGTCCTGGAAATAATTGTTAAGCTCTGGATAGACAGTGTATGCAATGAAAGGTCATATGTGTTTCAATAAGACTCTGCACTATCACACATGGCTCTAGTAACACAGGAATGGATGGCTGAAAATGTTCATGATCGCATAAGCCCTGACATTTGGCCTCCTAATTCTCCAGATCTCAATCCATTGGACTATTACGTGTGGAGCGTTGTTGAGAGAGAGAGATGAATGAACACGCCCATAATACCAAAGATTCTTTGAAAGCTGCCATGGTCTGAGTAATGTCCAAAATGAACCACGACCACTTGATTCGAGCATGTAGATGATTTAGATCTCATATAGAAGCAGTTGTTGAAGCTGAAGGTGGCTTTATTGAATAACATTAAAGAAAAGAAGGTTTATTATCTTCATATTATTTTTTGATAAACAAAAATTATTATCTGTTATTATATATCGTTTTTTTTATAAAGATAAATCTGTCCTCAATATTTTAAGCACCCTGTACATACAGTAGTATCAGCTC
>NC_068992.1:51429325-51436473 GCF_001194135.2 Octopus bimaculoides
ATAGACACTCTAATAATCATAAAAATTTATTTAAATCTGAAATTATACATTCGAATTATTTATTAATTGTTACAATGTGAATATTTAATATTTAGAAGACATGCCTTTTGCATTTTGCAATACAAGGATCCTATTAGGCATGCTACTCATCAGATGAAGAATATTCTCTCGAGGAATTTCTTACCAAGTTTCATGCAGCAATCTCAAAAGATCTGGCTTTGAAGATGCTTTCTTGTTCTTTTTATGAAGTGTCCTGTCCATTATGACCCAGAGGTGTTCAATAGGGTTCATATCTGGTGACTGGCTTGGCCATGGAAGCTTTTTAATGCCATTCTCATCCAACAAATCTTGGGTCATTTTACCCATGTAACAAGAAGCCCCATCTTCCATAAATAAAGAGTCTTTAATCATTTCACCACTGGAGAAGATTGGAAGGAATCCTTTCTGCAATGTGGACACATATTTATCTGAGTTTATGTTTCTCCCACACTCTACCAGCTCTGACTGACCATTGCTCAAATTGCTCCCAGATCATCACAGAATAACTGCTATGTTTCATTGTTGGCTGCAATCTTTGCACATCAAATTCTTGATCACAGAGTCTCAAGACCCACACTCAACCACTGTCAGGAAATACAGCAAACCTGGACTCATCAGAGAATATGACAGTGTCCCATAATGCCCAATCCTTTTTCAGTTTGATGTTGGCTGGTCGAAGACAGCTGTTCTGGGACTGACATCAATTTGTTCTGCAATTTCAGAGGCCTTGCAACGAGGATTACCATCCACGCTTCTCTTAGCAAAGAGAAGGGTTCTGTCAGAGGGCCCTGGTTGATCTGAGCGAGGTGATCACTCCATTAACTGTAGAAAGCGGGATCCCAAGGTTTTCTGCAATTTTACATTATGTCCACCTTCAGAATGAACCACAATACGGCCTCTTTGAAATTCAGACATTTCCAAAGCTTCTTTCGTAAATGGCCTGATCACATATAAAACCTGAAACATAAAAATGTTAATTAATAAAAAATATAAACCTTTACAAGTTAGAATAAACATAAAACGATGTTTTATGGCGTATCTATTTACTTCTATCATGTTTGTGTATGTATGTATATATATATATACATATATATCAGTCTGTCTGTGTGGGTGTATATACGTGTGCATGTGTGTGTGTGTGTGTGTGTATATATATATATATATATAAGTAGTTAAGTCTAAGTCTGACCATAGAGCGGCCAATGGTTTTGCATACAAAGAGGGCTTAGCCCCATTGACGTCTCATCAGACACTAAAGCCAAAGACAAAAGTAACTCTTCATCTCTGGGAGGTAGTAAATATGGTCATCTGGTCAGTAAGTTACCAAAGAATATATGTGTTAACAAAACTGATGCAAAATTGTGAGGCTTCATCCCATGTGAAAATGAATGCAGCATGGTCATGTGAAAGTGAATGCTGCATGATTCTGAATGAAACTGTTACATAGCTGAGTTTTGTGGTTAAATATATCGGGTCGTTAAGAGTGAAATGTCCGATTTTGAACTGAAAATTTGTTTTACTTTATCTCAACAAAAGAAAAAAACAATGCAGTTATCAAAGTATGCACCTAAATTATCAACACAATTTTGTCATTTTATCGGTAGCTTATTTATGCTGGGAGCAAAGAATTCTGGAGAGCAAGAGGTGATGAAATCATGAAAGGCTGTTTTCGCATCTTCTCCAGATTTAAATTTTTTTCTTGTAAATAGTTGTCTAATACCTGGAAAACCTGATAGTCAGTTGGTGCAAAGTCTGGTGAATACAATAGATGAGAGAGTACTTCCAAGTTCAGTAAGTTGAATAGCGTTCTTTGTGCAACATGTGGTCGAGCATTGTCTTGCAAGAGAGATGGTCTGTCTCTATTGACCAATCTCGGTTTTTTTATTACAAGCTCACTCAATAGTTCATCCAATAAGTTGATGTATACATCTGCTGTAATTGACATACCAGGTCTCATGAAGATGTAGTGGATGACACCAACACTGGACCACTAAGCGGACCCCATTAGCTGTTTTGAATGAATATTCTTCTTTGGACTGTGTTTTGTTACTTCGTCTCTATTCAATCATCATGCAGAATGCTTGCTATTGTTGAAAAGAATCCATTTTTCATCACACATAACAATACGATGCCAAAATGGTTTGCTTTTATATTGTGACAGTATAGAACAGCAAATTTCAAGATGACGTGTCATTTGATGCTCATTCAGTTCATGTGTTACCCACTTGTCCAGCTTCTTTATCTTGCTGATCTGTTTCAAATGATCCAATACAGTTGGAATCAAAACATCAAACCATGCTGCTAACTCATGCAGAGTTTGAGATGCATCCACTTCCACTACAGTTTCCAGCTCATCATTATCCACTTTGGTCTCAGGTCTACCATGGGGCTGATTTTCAGGAGTAAAGTCACCACACCGGAACATCTCAGATCATCGACGTACAGTGCACTCATTTACCACATCTTCACCAAACACCTCATTGATGTTTTGAGCTGTCTGGGATAGATTGGTTCCATAACAGAACTCATATTCATAAACAACACGAATTTTTTATCTATCCATGGGTTCACTAAAATTAATTTACAAGAGAAAACTCAATATAATCAGACACCATGAATTGCATTTCGGAAGATGATGATGTAACTCTTCGATGTTGTAGAACAAAGAATTGTCAGGAAAGATATTAAAGTTAACGACTGTCAAACTTGGTGCATTAGAAAATCGGACATTTTATTCTTAATGACCAGAGAGTTGATCCTAAATGACTGGTTCTATGTTCCATCTGCATAGTCTCATGAAGTAACCTTGCCAATTCTATCCAACAAAAACAAATTTGGTAACCTCAATTATATAATTTATTCTTTCATTTGTTTCAGTCATTTGACTGCGACCATGCTGGAGCACCGCCTTTAGTCGAGCAAATCGACCCCAGGACTTATTTTTTGTAAGCCTAGTACTTATTCTACTGGTCTACTTTGCTGAACTGCTAAGTTATGGGGATGTAAACACACCAACATCGGTTGTCAAGTGATTAGTGGGAGAACAAACACAGACACACAAACATATATATATATATATATATATATATATATATATATATATATATATATATATATATATATATATACGATGGGCTTCTTATAGTTTCCATCTACCAAATCCACTCACAAGGCTTTGGTCAGCCTGAGACAATAATAGAAGACACTTACCCAAGGTGCCATGCAGTAAGACTGAATCCGGAACCATGTGGTTGGTTAGCAAGCTACATACCACGCACCTACCCTGCACCTATATGTATAATTTATTTCTTGAACCCTTTAAAAATCATTCTGTTTTGTTTAGACCCAAGCCCGCTCTGGTCATGCAGACTTATGGTCAGAAGTATTCCACATGTGACCATCCTATCTTTTCTTTTGGAGATAGTGTAGCTCGAACAGCATCATAGAATACATTCTGCCATTTTTAAAGTTGGTAAAGAATGACCAGAATGTTATTTTTATCAGGTCATTCACTTGGCAGAAACTTACTCATGGTTTGTATACCAACATTCTTTCTTTCCTTTTTTTCTTTCTTGTTTTTCAGTAGAGAAAGAAATGTCTGGAAACTGCTTATTCGTAATTACAACACTTATTTTTTAAAAGATTAGATTTGGTTTAAAATAACTGAGTTAAAGTATCTTCAGATCTCAGAGTTTTACATGTTATTTTTAAATTACTTCATGTATGTTAGCAAATTCAGAAGAAAAAGCTAAATCGGGCCAACTGAATTATGTTTGATATAATTTGGGAAAAATCTATTAAACCACATATCACTACATTTCATAACGTTTTATATAAAAATATAATTCATGTAGTGTCTGTACTAACAATCCAGGAAAAGTGGAAATATGCTAAATTGAGAAAATATCTGCTTTGTAGTTGCAAATCAAAACCAAACACGAAAGAAACTGGTAGAGGTTTACATTGACAAACATTGTTTAACCCTTTCATTACTATATTTCTGATGAAATACACTATCTGTATTTCAATTAAGTTTGAAAATAATCAATAAATTGGAAGGATATAGCAAAGTAGCTTTCCAGATTTTAAGCTAGTGTTTGGAAAGTTACTGAACAAAAATATTCCACAAATTTTGTATTTATGGTTTTCATATATCTATTAAACATTATGATCAGCTAGAAGAGTTATGAGTGCAGTGGAAGAAATACTTTTGTGATATTTAACCTGGTTCTTTTGTATTCCAAGTTCAAATCCTAGAGAAGCTATCTTTGCCTTTTAACTTCTCAGGATTCATCATCATCATCATTGTTTAACGTCTGCTTTCCATGCTGGCATGGGTTGGATGGTTTGACTGAGGACTGGTGAGCCAGAGGCTGCACCAGGCTCAGTCTAATCTGGCAAAGTTCCTACAGCCCAAATCTTCTGTGGACCCCCAAGGGTCATATGGACCCTAGTCAAGACTCACCGTATTAGAGAATCAGACAGGATGCTTGTGATATTTGTTAAAATATTCTGTGTATTATAAAAATATGAAGGGAAGTCAAAAATTATCTGCACTTTTGCCATAACATATCTTTATTATTGTCACACTCCCTTGTGTGCATATGTGCTTATAGTTGGTACTATTGTGGTCATGTGATCGAAGTTTGAGCCTGATTGTGCCATTTTTCATTCTGGCTTTACAGCGTAAGCATGACCACTGCACTAGCAATGTGCACCAAAGAAGAACAAAGAGCAGTGATCCAATTTCTCTGGTCGGAAGGTGTGTCAGATGCTGAAATTCATTGGAAGCTTTTCGCACAGTAAGGGACATTGCACTACTGTGTTGAAGTGTGTATGAATGAATCGAGAAGTTTAAAAGTGGTTGGACAAGCATGATGCATGAAGAGGGAGTAGGCTGCTCATCAACCTCCACCACTAATGAGAAGATTCAGCAAGTTTGAGAGATGGTAATGGTGAACCGGCAAGTTATCATCGATGAGATAGCTCATTCTCTGAAGATTAGTTATAGTTCTGCTTATCAAATCATCCATGATGAGCTTGGCTTTCATAAAGTCTGTGCTTGATTGGTGCCAAGAGATTTTACTGCAAAGCACAAGTGCAAATGTCTTGAGGCCTGCTAATGTTTACTTGATCACTACAACAATGAGGGCGAGGAATTTTTGAGCAGAATAGTCACAGAAGAGGAAGCGTGGGCCCATCATTATGAGGTGGAATCCAAAAGACAGAGTCTGGCGAGGAAACATCCTAGCTTGCCAGCGACAAAGAAATTCATATAGACTATTTATTACATATAAACTCCAGCAGCAACATCATACATGGACCCCCAAAGCTAATGTGGACCCTGCTTGAGAGCCTCTGCTCTAACAGGTTTTGAAGCAATACAACCTTGCTGATCTTCTTCAGACTGTTGGTGCCCATCTCTATGAATATCTTTTGGGGCTGCCACAGAATGTAGCTGGTCAATCACATTCTTTATTCGCTGGCTTAGAGCCTTCACAATGATGTCTTCCTTAAGGAAGCACCAAAGCCTAAAAATAAAACAAAAAAAGCACAACATCTATTCAAATTTTGAAGAATAAGCAAGAGGAAATAATTTTGCTTCGTGTAATATCAATGTCAGGCTAGCCATGGCAGGCAAGCCATGCAAAGCTAGGTTTTAGATGTACTTAATTAGATGCACTTTTCACAAATTAAACAATTTCTAAAGCATTTCTGATATATTTAGATGAAATATAAAATCTGTTGACTGTTCATTTAATTATCTATCCATCCATCCACCCATCCATCTAAACATCCATCCATCCATCTAAACATCCATCCATCCATCAATCCAAAGATCCATAGATCATTCCATCCATCTATCCATCATTCCTCCATCCACCCTTCTGTCCATCTATCCATTCATCCTTATCTCAATCCAGTCATAAAACTATCCATTCATCCATCTCTCCATCCATCTATCCAACCAGCCAGCCAGTCAACTATCCATTCATCTATCTTTGTACCCAACAATTCCTGTGACAATTGTGCAGGTAGTGTTCTTGGACATACCCTGCAGAAGATTCTGTTAGAAACAACTACAAGAATTTTCTCCAGCTAAATCTCCAAGTGAGACAAACTGAGAATAGAGAGATTCTTTTCCAACTATCTGACTTGTTTACCCTTAGGTACCACGCCGGTTAGCCTTGCTTGTAAAAATCTGTCCTGAAATTCTTTCCTTAGAAATTCTAATCACATGTTTGTTGAACAAAAATAAGTTGCTAAAAAATTAGTCTGTATTTCTAATGAACATTAAAAAAAAACACAAGAACAAACAAAAAAAAAACAACAAACAGAACAGAAAAACAAACAAAAACAGTCATCAAAATGTTACTAATAGAAAAGAGACTTTGATTTTAACTACGCCTGGCAGAGTGTGTGGTAGTGATAGGAGTATAAACGCTCTTGCAAAAAATAAAATCAATTCAATGTGATATAATTTAATTGTCCATTTCTGCCAGAGCAAATTACAGTACATTGCCAACTGCCAGTTATAAATGAACCACCATGTCTGACAAACTTATTTGTGAAGAAAATTTTGTTTAATTTTATAAAATGTAATGATTAGAACTAATTTTTTTTTTTTTTTTTACAAATTAATAACATGTTAAATCGACAAGCCAAACTTGAAATTTGCATTAGTTTTATAGCTAAAAGTATCAAATGTGCAAATATTTATTTTGTGGATAACATTATTCTTGTGGGTGTAATGTATATACTTAAATGTATTTGCAATGTAATTGTATATACTTAAAAACTATATTACATTAATTTTTCTTCTTCTTTCTTATGGATATGTGTTGTATCCATTACCCACACGCGCACACATACACACACACACACACACACACATCTACACATATATATAAGCATGCTTATATATGCGTTTATGCATGTATGTGCATGTGTATTTATGTATTTGTTGAAAAATAAATATATGTATGTATTTGTTTAACATATATACATATATACACATATACATATATATATTTGTATATTTATATACACACACACATATATATATATATATATATATATATATATACCTACATATATATATGTATGTG
>NC_068992.1:51436483-51442308 GCF_001194135.2 Octopus bimaculoides
TATATATGTATGTGTATGTATATATATATATATATATATATATATATATATACATGCATGTATGTATATATATATATCTTTTGAGTTCCATTAAGTCAAATTTTACTCTGTATATTTACTGGACAGTACTGCAAACAGTTTATTAATGAATTTTATATTATTATAGTCTAAAGACAGGAAAGGACCTCACAAAGACAAAAATAATTAGTACGGAGTCCAAACCAAGTAAATGAGAATTTAATTGAGTTTCGGTATTGCACCATAGCAACTGTTAACATTACTGCTGTGACCATAATGACTCTAACCCAATTTAATCTAAAGTTATACAATGATTAGTTTGAGTTAAATTCCCACTGGTTATTAAGTAATATAATCTGTCTGTCCTGAATATATATGTGTTCACATATATATTGCAGTACAGACTAGCTACATTTCTCTTAAAACAATTCTCTTACAAGAATTCACACATGCTGATGTAACCACAACCTTGTTTCTGCATCAACCTGTAATTCACACACCTATATACTGAAGCTCACACACACACACTCACATGCACATGCACATGGGAACACACACACACACAACATGCATATATACATGCACACATGCTCATGCATACATGCTCATGCACAATCACTCATTTCCAATTGTGATAAATTGTTGTTCAGATCCATATCAACCCAGAATTTACTACATGTATATATTATAATTGATGTTTTTCAAAATACCCTTTCTCTGCAATCATTCTTTGTATAACAATTCTTTGGGGGAACTAATCTATCTTCATTTATCATTTCAAGGTGTGTTATTATCGGAAATTGTTGTTTGCACTGTGTTCCTTGAAATTGGTAATTCCTTACATCTATGCTGCAATCATTTCTAGCATGTTTAATTTTGTTATGTAACCAGCATTTAAAAAATCTTCCCAATATCTAAATTGTAGATTTAAAATCCGGCATCTTATGTATTTTTTAAACCTAGTTCGAAGTTAGTGCCCATAATCCTGCACCAAGCATTCAAGACCAGTGAAGGAGAGAGAGTGGAGCATCCTCAAACTTTGAGACCTGACCAAAATACTCATGATAGTATGGACACTACTAAAGGTAATTAGGGTTCTATAAGGTGATATTAAGTTGTGTAATGAATTAAGTCTACCAAATAGGTGCAGAAGCGGCTGTGTGGTAGGTAACTTGCTTACCAACCACATGGTTCCGGGTTCAGTCCCTCTGTATGGAACCTTTGGCAAGTGTCTTCTACTATAGCCTTGGGTCAACCAAAGCATTGTGAGTGAATTTGGTTGATGGAAACTCAATGAAACTTGTTGTGTATGTATGTATATATATATATATATATGTGTGTGTGTGTGTGTGTGTGTGTGTGTGTGTGTGTGTGTATGTGTGTGTGTGTGTGTGTGTGTGTGTGTGTGTATGTTTGTGTCTGTGTTGATCCCCCCACCATCTCTTGACAACTGATGTTCTTGTGTTTACGTCCCCGTAGCTTAGCAGTTCAGCATAAGAGACTGATAGAAAAGGTACTAGGCTTACAAAGAATACGTCCTGGGGGCTATTTCTTTGACTAAAAGGTGATGCTCCAGCATGGCCGCAGTCAAATGACTGAAACAAATAAAAGAAAACAGACAAAGAAACCCAAGTAGGCCACTGCAGGATTTGAACTCAGAACACAAAGAGCAGAACAAATATTGCTAGCATCCCTTGCAAATTCTTACATTTCTATCATATGCAGCATCTTGGGCAAATATCATTTTCTATAGCCTCAAGTTGACCCAAATCTTATGAGTAAAAATGGGTACACAGAAACTGTGCAGAAGCCCACAGGCTGAATTGTGCCTATTATTCTCAAGGCACTACTTTATCACACATTGTGTCACACTGATCCTGCATGAGAATTATGATAAGGACAAACATGCAGAATGTTCAGCTACTTATATTGTTATTCAATTGATCAAACAGTTGAATGCTTATCATTGAAAGATTGAGATTCACCACTATGAATATCTGTAAAGAGTAGAAAAGAATATTCTTTTATTCCTTTAAGGCGGTGAGTTACCTCTGGATATCCTTGTTGCTCATTTTGATTTTAAGCACCTTACTTTGAAATTGTATGGATAATACCGGATTAAATGCTGGTGCTTCATCTTAAGTACCATATTCATCTGAAGCTATCGATCTATGTATCTATCTATCTATCTATCTATATATATATATATATATATATATATATATATATATATATATATATATATATGACAGGCTTCTTGTAGTTTTCATTTACCAAATCCCCTCACAAGGCTTTGGTTGGCCTGAGGCTATAGTAGAGGACATTAATTTATATTTGTGTATGTATTTATATATATATGTATATACATAATTTTTTCACTTCAGAAAATAAAAAACAGAGTTAATCCTAGTGAACTTTGAACTCCAAAAGTAATGTGACAACACTAATTAGATATAAGTAATTACAACTAGATGTTTTGTCTGACACTCTATTAATTCCGTCACTCGAAATTGACATGTATTGATACATATCAATTTGTAAATTGGCAGCTACCAGCTTTTAACAGAGATATTGATAGGAAGTTTTACATTTTAAACTTAATATTGTCTGAAATTGTAACAGATAAGTTTTAATCAGTTCTGCTCTCTTCAATAGAAATGTCAACTGAAGTGAAATAATTTTCAAATCATTTGCCTCTATTTTATTTTATTTTTATTGTTTAATCTATAGAAAACTTGGCCTTTTGTGCTGTGAATCATTCAACTGTAAAAGAAATCAAGTCCTTCATTTTGAAATCTATTTTCTGTTGTTAGTTGGCTGACTTCAATGCAAATATTACATCATCATCATGTTCATCATATTCATCATCATTTAACATCTATTTTCTGTGCTGGCATGGGTTGAGCAGTTTGACAGAAGCTGGCTAGCTGAAGAGCTACCTGGACTCCATGTCTGTTTTGCCATGGTTTCTACTGTTGGATTCCCTTCCTAATGCCAACCACTGTACAGAGTGTACTGTGTGCTTTTACTCAGCAGTGGCATGGGTGCTTTTACGGGTACTGGTACAACCCTGCAAGATTATGAACACTCAGCTGAAGAAGGATACAAGGGACATACTTGTATGCAAGGACAGCCATGATTTTACTTAGCTTGGTGTGTCTTCTCAAGTACAACAAACTGCCAGGAGTCTTGCTCCCCTGTCATCCCCTCTGTAAGGTCCTATGTCTGGAGATCCTTTGTCACCACTTCCTCTCACATCTTCCTGGGTCTACCTCTTCCACATGTTCCTTCCAGTGTCATTTCTTCCTTGATTTGTTTCCAAATTGCTGACAATCAAGTGTTTTACATCTCTGAGTAGTTATGGACTATGTAACCAAATGTCAAAATAGTTGTGGACTTATGATGTCCAAGCTCATAAAAATATTGCCCACCATCAAGATTAATAAATGCAATATTATTCCCAATTGTGTATGAAAGATGGAATCTCACAGTACACTAACTTGTTTTGTTGCAATTATTTTTTCTTGTTCCTCATTCACATTTCTTCATCAAAGCCAATTCACCAAGACAAAATTTTATTTCTTTTTTTATTTGCAGACAAGATAAAATAGAATTTAAAAATTAATCAGTCATCATTGAAAAAAATGTTGCATATGAAAAATAAAGTAATTCTTCTGGGTAAAATTTACAAATTGTATAAATGTACTGAAATTCCTGTAAAAAAAATGTTTTAATGAAAAGATAATCTGAGTTCTCCATTAATAGAAAGAAATATTTTCGACTAAAAATTTAACTCTTTCAGTTATAATTTCGAATAGAATTATTAAAATTTCTACAACTACAGAATTAAAAGCAAATTTGAATGTTTCTATAAAGAAACATGAACTTGACTCTATCTGAAAAAGTTCTTACTAAATATTTGTAAGAAAATCAAAATTTTTTTCTATAGTTTAATCAAACAGCATTACATCTTTTTTTTTTTTTTGCAACAGATTTTAAAATGTGTCTGTTTGTATAAACGATACCATATTAAATTATTCAAACTTATTTATTTGAATACTGATGTTTTTAACAATATAATTTGGTTCTGAAACATTTTGGTTTAAATACATTATGAATAAGGATTAAAAAAAGTCTCTGACCATTACTGAAAAATACTCACAACTGATTTATGTAGTTACTTTCCTTGTTAGGACCAAAGTCTTTGTTTTTATCTTTTACTTGTTTCAGTCATTAAACTGTGGCCATGCTGGGGCACCACCTTAAAGAAGTTTTAGTTGAACAAATCGGACCTAGCACTTGTTTTATTTTTATTCTTAGTATTTATTCTATACTGAACTGCCGACTTATGGGGATGTAAACACACCAACGCCAGTTGTCAAGCGATGGTGGGGGAGAAACACAGACACAAAGATACACACACAGACATTCACACACATATGATAAGGTTCTTCCAGTTTCTGGCTACCAAATCCACTAACAAAGCTTTGGTTGGCCTGAGGTTATAGAAAACACTTGCCCAAGATGCCAAACAGTGGGACTGAACCTGGAGCCACGTGGTTGAGAAGCAAACTTCTTACCACATAGCCATGCTCGTGTCTAAATAACTAAATCTTTCTCTATTAACACCAAACATTTTTTTAAACGTAGATGACATCAGAAAAATGTAGTTGTACATAAACTAAATCTGAATAAAAAACATGAAAGCGTCAACTGGAATGCCTGTTATCATGGAACACTCAACCTTCTGATTTCAACCTGCTTGAGACTACCTTTGACCTTATGAACCAAAATTTCCTCATTTTACGGTGTTCAGATTTAAATTAAAGCATTTTATTATGATTTGATATAAAAATTTTCATTGATTATTCCAATTTAAAATACAAATTACTAAAAAATTAAATTACTGATTAGATCCATTTAAACTCTCAAATATTTTCAAAATTAATTGAAATGCATAAGCAAGTATTTCATTAGAAATATGATATTTGAAAGGATTAATCAAAATTGATCTGGGGCCATCAAACAATAAACAAATACAATAGAAAGGTTAGATTAAACGTATACGAAGAGGTGCTCGAAAGCTCCTGGCTTTGAGGATATCGCAAAAGACCTGGCTGGAGGCTTAACTTTCTGAGCTCTTTTACAGAGCTTAAAAAAACTGAAAGGCCACTTCAGGAAAGTATGTGCCTCTGAGAGGGGATTATGTTGAATAAAATCATAATTAACTGATCCTCCTGTATTTTCTTTTACCCAAAACCGGAAACTTTTCAGCTCCACCTTGTAAATATTGAATTGCGTACATAAAATACATTAAAATCGAGTTACATCAAAATATGTTGTGTTTGTTTGCTCCACTAGCATGTGAAAAGGTCTGTTTAATTTTTAAGGATAACGATAGGTACAAGCATGCCTGCGTAGTTATGAAATTTGCTTCCAAACAACGGGGTTTGGAGTTCAGTCCCACTGCATGGTACTTTAGGCAAGTGTCTTCGTCTATAATCCTGAGCTTTGTGAGTAGATATGGTAGACAGAAACATAAAGAAGACCATCAGTTTATCTATATCTATAAAACAGACGATGTTTGTGTGTGTGTGTACGTGAATGTTGTTTATGCACGTCCACAAATTAGCACGCATGTCGCTCCAATTTTAGGAGGAGATTCGGAATGACCTTATGTGCATTTTGGCCAATTTTTTCTCTCAGAGGCACCCGCGTATAGCTGTAAAAATCGATAAACTTTTACGAATTTTGAAATTTCTTGACATGGCGAAGTCAAATCTGTGCGTACGTGCGTGAAGAAGAGA
>NC_068992.1:51443029-51448892 GCF_001194135.2 Octopus bimaculoides
GGTAAGTTTTCCTAAGTTACTCCAATTCACATCCCCAATGCAAACCTTCAGATCAACCTTTTCCTATGCAGATCTCTAATGCAAATTAAAAAAAAAAACAGTCAATGAGTGGAAATAACCAATAAACTGATTCCTTATGGGATTTCCCAATTAAATTGCTAGCAAACCATTTTCAACGGATTTCGCTCAAATCTGATGTCCATGTTACTTATTTTGGTTTGAAATAAAGCACTTGATCACTTAATAATCCTAGCTTAATCCCGAGCAGCGCCGGGCTATACTGCTAGTGTATTATATACATGTGCGCATGGTGGAGGTCTGTATGTGTGTGTTGTGTACGTGCGTGTGTGTGCGTGTGGGTGCGTGTGTGTGTGTGTGTGTGTGTGTGTCTGTCTGTCTGTCTGTCTTGAGATCATGTTATTGTTGTAAATGAGTGTCAAATATATAACAAGTTGTGGCGTTTATTTCCAAAATTCTGTGAAAACATGTCTGACCACGAGAAAATATTACCGCATTTGGAAATAGGTGAAGCTTGGTGACAGGAAGGGCATCTGGGAGGAGAAACATTTCCTCAACAAATTCCATCTGGTCTACACAGGCATGGAAAAATAGATGTTAAAACACTGATACTGATGATGATGATGACAGTGATGATGATGATGATGACAATGAGGATGATGACGATGACAATAATACTGTTGCTGCTGCCACCGCCATCACTGCTGATGATGATGAGGAGGAGAAGGAAGATGTGGATGAAAAATACAACGATTTAGATGTTGATAAACCTTGTTTACAATTAGCTAATTATTAACGATCAGTCTTTAAGACTAACACAAGCATTTTCTTTATCTGCTATATTTTTCTTCCTTCGATAAAAGAGAATCAAAGATATCTTTGACTTACTAAATTATCATTCATCTGCCTGTCTTTGATAATCAGACAAACGATAGACACGATATGATTGATGACTGGTAAATGACATTGCAAATAAATCATGAGATCTCTACTTGGCACAGTATACGGCCACTTATATGAAAGCAGGATAAGCTAATTGATGTACATTGTTCAACATCGTTTCAATATTAACTAGCTTGTCCTTATTGACGTTACAATAATCTAACATTTATGATAGGTAGCTTGACAGAAATTACAGAGAATCGGATAAAAACCCTTGTAAAATGGTGGTTACATTTTGAGTTCATATCTTGCTGAGGTCAACTTTGAATAAAATAAAGTACCAGCTAAATACTGAATCAATGTAAAGTTTTCTCTTTTACTATTGTTAAAAAATAATATTTGGGTTTATATTTGTAGCCACTTTAACATGTCTGTCTGTTCGAGCAGACTCTACTGCAATTTTTTAACCCCAAGAGGACATCTCCTCTGGCTGGTTAACAATGCACAACCACATCTGATAAAATTGTGGGCTGGAGAGCGAACCCCTACCATATCCTAGTGATGGGACCAGTTGACCATTTATTCGTAAGAATTAACAAAGCATTCTTACATCTTTTATACATTCTGAGTTCAAATCCTGTTTCATTCTTCTAGGATTCCTAGAGTGTTAAGCAAAATTCTTGGCAGTATCTACATTAGATAATTAATTCCTTTTGATGTTCTGAGTTCAACTCTTTGCATTTCTGCATTTCTGCATGTTTTGGCATGGTTTTTTTTACAGATGGATGCCCTTCCTAACACCAATCACCCTGCAGAGTGGGTTGGGTGCTTTTTACATTGCATCTGCACAGGGAAGATTAGTTTGGCATAGTTTCTACAGCTGGATGCCCTTCCAAATGCCAACCACTTTACAGTGTCGACTGGATGCTTCTTAGGTGGCATCTGCACTGGCAGGGCCACCAAATAACTTTGCAAGACAAGGAATCATTGAGAGGGGGAGAGGGCATTGGAAGGGATGATCATGTGCCAGATAACGAAAGGTTAGAGTGTGACAGAGAGACAGAAACAGATGTCTTACTGTAGAGGAGGTAAATGGTTAAGACATCACAATATCTGTATGTATCTAGTTACATAGCATTACTATGTTTATTTTACTTTTCCCTACCTCTAAAGTAAGGTTGACCAATAGATTAAACGTCCTCTTTTGCAGTCCCACCAGAGATATTTGCAAAATCACTCACTGCTTTATTAACCATGAAACAAAATAGACTTGGTGTCTCCTTTTTTATGGTGTTGTGGTGTAAGTTTAAACACTTCAAAACTATTGTAATTTTATCAAATTTCATAATATGTTCATCTGACATGAACCCCTTCGCTAAATGTCCTGCCCTCTGCTATTTTTGAGAAACACTGCTCTATTGGATATTTATTGTTAAATCCTTAGGTGAAAAGTCTTGTGTAAATATGTTGCTTGCATATTCAGAGCTTATAACAGAATTTATAAAGACTGTCACAGGAAGCTATGAAAGAAAAAGTATATTTAAACAATAGTCGTTGTTGTCATCACTGGTATCGTTATCATTGTTGTTGTACATCTAATTACCATAACAACATGGATTAGATGGGTTTCTGCATTCAGAGTTGGTACATATTTTAGTTGGGGTGCTCACCTTGAGAAATCAAAAGGCTGCATGTCACTTGTGTTTAGTTTTTGGCTTGAATTCTATGGCTGTAGGCCTTTCCAATTTCCAGCCCCTTTACAAAGTGTACTGGGTGCATTTTATTGTGGCACCAGCATTAGAGAGGTGGCATGTCCTAAAGAAAACTGATGTGTTCCGTCAGCCTTGCATTTTACAGTGTGTACTGGACATGTACGTTCAAGATATTTATATTTCTGATATAACTGCAGAGACTTCATGATCCCTGCATTACTGCTTGCTTGATGACCTCTTCAAAGAGTGAGAGTCAGATGTATGAATGATAAAGGCACGAATTTAATGGTAATAGTCGAAAACCTATGGATAATTTATTGCTAACATACAGAAACTATAACTAAATTTATGAGGTTTATTATAAGAAACTTTTAAACAAAATCATTTAAACAAGAATTAGTCGAAAACTAAGGCAGATGTTTTCTGTTAGAAAAAAAAAAGTCATATAATATTCAGTTGTGTACAAAATGATACTAAATCAATAAAATGAGAGATGATGGAGTGCATCTTTGAGAATATCACTTAACAGTAAATTGCAAGCAATTTTAATTTTTATGCAAATCTGTATAAGTCTTTTGAATATAGTTATTCAGTAATCTATATTTGAAAATTGGTATTACTGTTACGCTTATAGATATATAAGAACTACGTTTCTACTGGTGTTTTTGTTGTTATTGTTGTTGTTGTAATAATGGAAACTATAAATGAAGTCCTTTACTTAATGAGGATATCCACATATTTGAAAATGTACATTATCAATTATTAGTTATATTTATACATTATTAATTTATCATTAAAATCAAAAGTATAAGCAGCAATAATGTTTGAAGTTAAAAACGATGTTGAAATGAAAGTTTGCTGTAGTATCTGTAGTGTATAATGTTTGATGAGAGTTTATGAGCGAAACATTAATAAGTTTTGTAATATTTCCAACTGGTTGCCAATATGACTACGTGGTAAGGACGTTGGCTTCACAAACGTGGTTTTGGGGTTTAATTTCCTCATTTGTTAAGATAAAACTATATTTTGTGAAGACAATTTGACAGAAGAAAACAGTAGAAGCTCAGCATGTAAGCATGTGTATATGTGTTCATTTGCTTCTTCATTTTTTGGAGCCATTCTTCTATGCTTGCATATGTAAGATGAATATATTATCAAGGTATTTCTTTGCAGCTAGATGCTCTTCTTGAAGCTAAAATGTTTTGTAACTAAGAGTTTTGTGAAGGCACTTAGCAAATAGGGAAGATGTTGATAGAAGTGACAACACTGCTCATAAGGCATATCATTGAGCACAGATGGAAACAAATATACAAATTCACACATGCACGCACGGGTACACACACACACACACACACACACACACACACACACACACACACATGCATACTTGCATATATGAATATTTACGAGGGTGAGTCAAAAAGTAATGCCATTTTGTTTAGGACAGGTATAATTACCAACACAGGAACATGTATCATACATCAAAACGAAGCTTACTTCTCAACAAAGTCACCGTTTCTCTCAATAGCAATGTTCCACCTTCGAATGAGAGCATGTATCCCTGCCCCGTAAAATTCTGTTGACTGTTCTTTGAGCCACTTCTTTGCTACAGTTCTCCCTTCCTCGTCACTGGAATGATGTTTGCCTCTCAAACCCTTTTTCGTGGGGCCGAAGAGATGATATTCCAGTGACGAGGAAGTGAAAACTGTAGTGAAGAATTGGCTCAAAGAACATTCAACAGAATTTTACGGGGCAGGGATACACGCTTTCATTTGAAGGTAGAACGTTGCTATTGACAGACACGGTGACTTATGTTGAGAAGTAGGGATGTGATCCACAGAGGACCAGCTTCATTTTGATGTATGATACATGTTCCTGTGTTGGTAATTATACCTGTCCTAAACAAAATGGCATTACTTTTTGACTCACTCTCAGCTCAAGGAGAAGACACATACCCAAAGTATCAGGCTGAGGAATTGAACCCAAGAATCGACATGGTTTTGCAGTAAACTTCTTAACCACATAGTCATGCTTGTGTATATGTATGTGTGTGTAAATATATATACATACATACATTGATACATGCATATATATATATATATATATATATATATATATATATATATATATATATATATATATATATATATATATATATATATATATATATGCATGTATGTATGTATATATATTTGTGTATATGTGTATACTTTTTGGAATGGTGAGTTCTTGAAACTTGAGTGTTTCTGTTGACAACATGCATACATGATTACTCTTGTCGACACAAACACATACACTACTTCCATCCTTCTTTTTTCTTCATAATCTTCAAGTGGTTTATATTTGGAATCATCCAATTTTCTGTTTTTCTTTCCGCTCTTTTATGCTTGTGTCATAATTGGTGGAACTTTATCTTTTGATTTTAATATGTATATTCAAAAGAAAAAAAATGAGGGGAAAAAAAATCACAGAAATATATTGCCTCTTCCTGAAAACCATAAATCTATACTTTTCCTGTTTATCAGTTCTGGTTACTGTTTATTCTGGTAAAAGAAATAATAATACAAATAATAATAATAATGATAATAATACTCATAATAATAATGATAATAATAATAATAATAATAATAATAATAATAATAATAATAATAATAATAATAATAATAATAATAATAATAATGATAATAATAATAATAATAATAATAATAATAATAATGATGATGATGATGATAGCAACAAAAATAACAACAACAATGTCAGCTATTTAAAAAAAAAGAATACAAAGATTGTTGAGAGAAAATGGTGTAGAGTCAGAAAAAAATGGAGAGTGATGCTAACCTGCAGCTAGGATTTGTTTGTAGCTAATCCTAGAGATTTTTCTAAAATTCCTAGGATCTTCTGCTTCAAGTAGCTCAAAAATGATATGGCATGATGAAAAATATTCGCATCTGTTCCCATTAGATCATCTGAATCAATACAATTGTAGATAAATCAAATAATACCTTCAGTGACATTGTATCATTTCAGTGGTGATGTTGTTGTTGTAGTTGGTGGTGGTGGTGGTGGGGATATTGTTGATGTTGGGGCGATGGTGTTGATGGTGTTTGTATTGTTAGATTGGTTCTGCTGTTATATAGTTTGAAGAAAAAACCCTCCAGATTAAAATATTTCTTTAAAACATTTCTTTTCATCTTCTTGATACACATACACACACACACACACACACACACACACACACACACACACACACA
>NC_068992.1:51449114-51450419 GCF_001194135.2 Octopus bimaculoides
ATATATATATATATATATATATATATATATATATATATATATACATACACATGCATACATATTCATATACATATATATATAGAGAGAGAGAGAGACAGAGAAAGAGAAAGAAAGATAGATACATATACAGATATATATATATTTGTACATACACACACATGTATGTATATATGCATGTATGCCAGATTCATAGTAAAAATAGTTTCATAGATTCACCAGTTTTTGAGGTATTCTTTTGAGAAGATGAAAGTTTGAAATGATATTGTTCATTGAAACTGGCAGGTGCCATTTCAAATAATGCAGTGAAATGGACAAGTTATTTATAGTATGCTCAGCGTGGGTGGACTGAATGACAGTAGCGAAGAATATGGATAAAACTGGTGCTGAAAGAGAATTTGTAGTTTGAAACGTATGGTGGTAAAAAGAAATTATAATAGAGAATAAGGAATTAATTTAAAATATTGTGATATATCAGAAGGAAATGTTAATATAGGAAAGGCTCTTCCCTCAGCTACAGAAAATGAGATTTGGTGCTGATTTAATTTCAACTGATAGTCAAAACGATAGGACTCTTGTATAACATGTCAAGAAGGATCGTTGAACAAATGGTAATAGATTATTACTGTAACATGAGGGAGAAAAATAATATCGAACATTGTGAATAAATTTATTGTTTGAATGTTAATGTGAATGGAAGAAATATAAAATAAACTCTTTTAAACTATATCTTATACATAAATATTTGAATAGAGAGAAGGCATAAATATTAAAATGTGAGAGTAGAGTTAAGCTAATGGATATGAAATAGCCAGGTATGACATATGAGTGGTGTCTTATACTAATAGAATATACCGGTTTTCTCAGTTTGACTTTGGCATCAGAGAAGAGCAAAATTCAATTGATTACTTTAAAAAATTCTCTTTGTTATTCTAGAAGTGTGAAATTCTTTTTAGATAACTTTAATGTTAGTTTACTGAGTTGATCAGTAAAGACTTCTTGTCTGTAAGTTTTGAGAAATCATAACGACAATTTTGATAAGACATCAGCATTATGATTGAAATATCTTTCAATCATAATGTTAATATCATAAAGTTAATATCACATTATGACTACACCAACAATGGACATTTTCTGCCCAATTTACCATTCCACTGGTCACTGAAAGACTTGTTCAAGGATATTGGGTCTTGAAGTAATAAAATCCTCATCATTAGCACCAGACCTCAATTTCACTACTGAAATATTGTCCTTACTTCAGTGGCGTGCGGTGACTTCTGGGGTTGAGCATGCAATGAATTTCTCTCC
>NC_068992.1:51452247-51455773 GCF_001194135.2 Octopus bimaculoides
TTTTTTTCAGAACACTCCAAAAATATAATAGTGCAAACAGATGTTTTGGATAAAAAAACAATTCAAACTTACCGCCAGGTTATTCCGACATTTCATCTGGCTAACTCAGGAATTATGGGATTGCTATTGTTCGGGTCAGAAAGTGGAACGAGGTTAGCAACAATTCTACACTAACAAAGTGACAGAGAGGGGGTGTCACGTGGTCTTCTCAAAGCAGACGTACGAGTCAGTGAGAGAGGGGGAAGGGGAGGCAGAATATTTTGAAAACACCTTGACGGGGTTTCTTTGAAACAAAAGTAACTATTTTATCTAATTTTTGATGATATGGATAAAAAAATCAAAGAACATGCAGCGCATACCTTGCATGCCTGAGAGTACACGCCCCTGCCTTACTTAGAATCCTTATTAATCATAGCTTGTGAATAAGTAGTGTTACTTGTGCATCAAACAAAAAGCTTTGTGGTATTTGTTCCAACTCTTTGCACTGTGAGTTCAAATCTCATGAACGTCAACTTTCCATTTCATATTTTTGAGACCAATTAAAAATACCACTCCAAGGTTGTGGATTAGCAGAAATGTAAGTATGACTATATTTTTTCCCTAGCAGTATTTGATCCAGCTCTTTGCATTCTCAGTTCAAATCCCACCACAGTCTGTGTGATTGGTATATTCAACCAGTCACCTGGTTTTACACCACCATCAAACACCTTGCGTACATTTAACAGAGTCCATTCAGTTGCAAGCATTAAAATCAAGATCCATTTTTGAGGATAACTACTTCCTGCCATTCCCCCCAGCCTCGGAGTCCCTGTAACAAGTCAAGGAGTACTGCCTTCTCCACTGACTGTAAAGGCATATTATTAATCCTGGTGCCTTCCCTGCCAGGGATATAGGAAAATCATGGGACTGCAGTGTGCTGGATTGTGAAGAGGTAGCGGAAGCACTCAACTGAGCCAATGGTGCTTCTTACATTAATGCTGAGCAGAGGAATCATACAAGGTCAACAGTTAGAATCACCAAGATCTATCTAGAGAATAACTGTAATGCAACGATAGGGGTGGCACCCATGGTTGTGTAGTCAACTAATGAGAGATTCGCTATGATTCAAGCTCCCGATCCAAATTCATAATAATGGAATTGGATGGTGACAGTGAATCATGGGAATCCACAAAATCAGTGAAAAATCAAAATGAACTCTGAAGAATTTTATAAGAAGTTTAGTTTTTATAAGAGCTAGTTTTGATTCAACAAATATATGAAAACATGCAAAATACATATGAATACATCTTCTGAAAAAAATCCATTGTATTGATTGAAGGCCAAAATTTAAAATTTAGTGTGCAAAAAAAGAAAAATTGTTGAGTAGTCTTAGACAGTGAGAATAATTTAACATTTCTATTTGAAATGTAAGTTCTGGAGATTGTCTTTTATACTCAGTTGTTTTACTGTTATTCTTTTACCTGTTTCAGTCATTTGACTGTGGCCATGCTGGAGCACCACCTTTGAGCTGAAGAAATTGACCCCAGAATTTATTCTTTGTAAGCCTGGTACTTATTCCATTGATATCTTTTGCTGAACTGCTATGTTATGGAGATGTAAACACACTAACATCGGTTGTCAAGCGATGGTGGGGGACAAACACACAAACACACACACACACACACACACACACACACACACACACACACACACACACACACACACACACACACACATAACGGGTTTCTTTCAGTTTCCGTCTACCAAATCCACTTACAAGGCTTTAGTAAGCTCAAGGCTATAGAAGAAGGCACTTGCCCAAGGTGCCATGTAGTGGAACTGAACCCAGAACCATGTGGTTGGGTAGCAAGCTTCTTACCACACAGCCACACCTACACCTAAAGAAAGTAGACCAGCCACTGGATGCTGAAACCATGTTGCATAAATTTTATAATAGCTGGCAATAATCATTATTAGTAAATAGTCTTACCCATGAAAATATGGAAAATGGATATTAAATGGTGATGAGGAATTAGATCTATTTCTAAGTAAAAGTAGATTATTATTAGGAAATATGGAACTGATATTTGAAATATGGAACTGATATTTGAAGTATGTGTAATGATTGTTATCTTGGAAGATAATTATAACCGAAAAATAAGTAGACTGGTAGTATTTGAATTTGAAATTTTTCTTGTTCATACTTTAAAACAAATCTTTACAAGAGTGTTGTTGTCTAATTAGAAAATGTTGCAGATTTGATAACAATTTGGTTTTGAAAAATCACAGTATCTAAGAGTTTAATATTAATTTGGAACATTCAAACACATCAATGAAGGTGTCTTTAATTGCTTATATCACCATTGTGTTACCATATTTCTGTTGAAGTACATTACCATTGCTTCAGTTAGTTTTGAAAATAACGAAAAATTCATTGAAAGTAACTTTGTCAGTATTATACTTGTGTTTGGAACATAAATTAACATTAAATTTTGATGGAAGATTTTAATTTAGATCACTTTAAAACAGAACGTTTGTATCATAGAAGTAGAGATGATCACAGGTAGTTCTGTATCTAAAGAGTTAGATTTCTAGAAATTGGAGCTAAAACTTTCTCAAATCTCATTTTGCAGTTTAAAAAAAAAAGACAAGTATTCATTACATAATGAAGTTCAAGTGACATCATGTCAAAAAATTGAAGCTAATAAATTCATAACTAGAACACCATTTATTATAGGTGTAAAGAAAGAGAATTGCCCTGGAGTTGATCATCAATAAGAATAACATGCACAAGAGACCTGTACAGAATGAAATATTTTATAAAATATATTTTAATCTTTGTTTAGAACATGTTGTTGTAATGCCGGCTGCTCTTCTTTATTGTGTAGCATAAATTTATACCATTTATGGCTTAAGATTAACTGGGATTAAATCATTAACATAATAGAATATGGAATATTCAATCCAATATGTCACAGATATTCTGTTTGAGCAGGGAAATATTGAATTTCTTACTTAATTCTACCAAGTTCCAAAATATGTATCATACTTTAGTATTGCTATCAGAAAGTTTATTGAGACTCAACTCATCAAATTTCTTTCTGACTTTCAGTATTACCCAATGATATTAGTAAAGTAATATGGAAGAGAGAAAAAAAAACTGGAAATAAATAGAACGAAATATAAAACTATCCAAGCATGGAAAATGAATCAGCATTATATTAAGCAACCAACTGTCCTTTTTCTTTTCCTAATCTCACTGAATATGGAAGTTCATCGACCAAGTTTTTCAACTGAAAGGTATTGGAACATCTTTTCTTTTTACTCTCATTTCTTTGTTGTTTTTAGTATTGATTACATTGTCATCTGTCACTGTCAGCTTGATAGTCTTACCAACTTCTTTGAAAAGCATAATCTTCACCAAATACCATTCTCATAAACTTTTGCTAAATCTGATCTTTTAATTAGAAATATTTTTGACACACACTACTTATATTTTTCTTTATTCATGCTACAAAATATTTATATTATTTGCTTTTTGACTTTT
>NC_068992.1:51455783-51461115 GCF_001194135.2 Octopus bimaculoides
TATATATGCATAATCTTTCTGCTAAGTTATCAATTCAAAAATATCGATTTATTTTCAAAGAGATATGTGATAAAAATCTAAAATTTTTCTATATATTTCATAAACATATAAGTATTAGTAATGTTAAGATGAGAAAATTAAAGGAAAAAAGCAAAACAACAACAACAACAACAACAGCAGCATAAAGTAAAACAAAACAAAAACAACAAAAGGAAAAGTTTAGAGCAGTGTGAACACATAACTTAACTGTAGTTAACCTTTTACTTGAGTGGTTTAGTGACACTTAACTCGAAAATAAAATGACAACAGAAACTCACTCTTCCAATGATAATGGAGTGACTGATTACTGATCCAGTGCTTCCTTCAATCCTACTGATTCAATATGTACTGATAGGAAGCATTCTTCCACCTATTGAATAGATTTCTGAAAATGTAGCTTTATGATACCTGAAAATATATGCATGTGTGCATTTATATGTGTGTGCATGTTTACATGTTTTGGTAGAATTAGTATAAAACTTTGGCGTATGCATGAAATATGATATAAAATATTCTGTCTCCTTCTCTCTCACTCATACTCTATTACTCTCTCTCTTTATCTCTATCTCTTTTTATTGCTATCTCTCTCTCTTTCTTCTGATTAGAGTTATTGGAAAGTATCTGCTAGGTCAAGTTGCAATGACTTGGAGGTCACCTGATTTCCATATTTGAATATCAATATCTCTGATTATATTTGTAAATATTATACAAGAAGTTATATAACCATAATCATTCAACATCAGTATTTTACGCCTGCTTCTCCATGCTGGCATGTGTTGGACAGTTCTTCGGTATCAGCTACAATTATATCATTTGTTATGACATGCTGGGATGCAATATGTCTGCTTTAAAACTTGGTTACAGATAATGACATTAAAAAATGAAACAAAGCTGCAAGTCGGCAGAATCGTTAGCAAGCTAGGCAAAATACTTAGCAGCATTTCATCCGTCTGCACATTCTGAGTTCAAATTCTGTTGAGGTCAATGTTGCCTTTCATCCTTTCGAGGTCAATAAAATAAGTACCAGTTGAATGCTGCTACTTACTGGGTCGACATATTCAACCTATACCTTCCTAGAAACTGCTGTCCTTGTGCCATAATTTGAAACCATTGTAAAAACAGAGAAGACAGAAAACTTACTACATCAGGCAAAATGCTTAGCAGTATTTCATCCGTTTACACATTCTGAGTTCAAATTCCACCAAGGTCAACTTGGCTTTCATCTTTTTGCAGTTGATAAAATAAGTACCAGTTGAGCATTGGAGTTGATATAATCAACTTACCCACACTCTCAAAGCTGCTGGCCTTGTGCTAAAATTTGAAACCCATATTACAAGTTACACAATACAATACTATGTTAAGGAGTGAAAAAACGTTTCAATAGGTATACAAGGAGTTACAGATGCTGAGGTTCTTCTAACTTTTGGTTGTTTCTTTAATAATCATTCATTCATTCATCATCATTGTTTAACGTCCGCTTTCCATGCTAGCATGGGCTGGACGATTTGACTGAGGATTGGTGGACCAGGAGGCGACACCAGGCTCCAATCTGATTTCGCAGAGTTTCTACAGCTGGATGCCCTTCCTAACGCCAACCACTCTGAGAGTGTAGTGGGTGCTTTTACATGCCACCGGCATGAAGACCAGTCAGGTGGTACTGGCGATGTCCATGCTCGGGTACTGGCACAGATAATAATTTTATAAACAACAAATGAAGAAAACATTGCACAAATTTCAAACCAAAGTGCAAAATGGCGAACTGCAACTTCAGTTGTCCATAATGCAAAATAAACCCTCTGTACCACAGGAAGTGTGTGAAAGTGTTGATACATATCTAACATCACCTGATAGAGTCAATAAAGTGTTCACTTGGACGAATCAATGTCAGCTTAAATAATAAGCAAAGTGGGAGTGAAAAACATCACTTGACAGCATCATGAAAGGCAAAGTTGATTTTGGCAGAATTTGAAATCAGAATAAAGACAGATGAAATTCCACTAAACTTTTGCCTGGTGTGCTAAGGATTCTGCCAGCTCACCACCTTAGCGACTAAATAGGAAATATTTTCATTATATTTGTAGTATAACAGTAGCTTAAGCAAAGATTGTTTAATAGCTTCCAATATTTATGTTTTTTATGTCTGTAAGGTTTTTGTGATTTTAGGTTTAACAAGAGGTAAATCATATAAATATTTCTGCGAATTTTTCTGCAAATTTTTTGGTGGTTGACAGCATAGAGATAAATAAATAAATAATTTTGTCCTTGAATCCATTAGCAAGTAAAACTTTATTACAGTAAGAGGCTGCCTTACTAAAGATAACTTAATTTTGAAGATAAAATTCTTTATTTGAAAATAAATATAGTTAATGGAATTTCTTAAAAAATATGAAGCATTGTATGGTCCTTTGTTAATATGAGTGTGAGACTTTCATTACTCTTTCAAAAAGAATTTAGGCAAGTTAGTAGTTAAATAGATAATATTGGATTGGCAACTAAGTTCCCGCCATTTTTGAAAATTTAAATTGTTTTAAAGGTTTAATAAAAAATAACAACTAATTAATCAATAATGTATTCACCCTTGTTGTTTACAACTTCTTCCCAACGTTCAACAATATTTTCAATACCTCGTTGGTAGAAATCACCTGATTTTGACTCGAAAAACTGATCCAACCAAGCTCTCAATTCTGCATCAGTATTGAATGAAACTCCGCGGATAGCATTTGTAAGAGAGCGAAAAAGGTGGAAATCCATTGGTGCCAATCAGGAGAGTATGGCAGGTGTGGCAGCACTTCACAGCCATGCTTTTGAATGGCTTCTTTGGTCATATTGGTGATATGAGGGCGGGAGTTGTCATGCAGCAGAAGAACTCCATGCTGCCGATTAGGTCTTTTCTCTTGAATAGCCATGTCGAGTCGTTCCATTTGTTGAACATAGAGTTCTGCATTGACCATTTGGTTCCATTAAAGCAATTCATAATGCTTGATTTACCCCTAACCTGCTGTCCACCACTACTTAACCTGCCTTCCTCTAAATTTGAAATTACTACTATCCCTCCAATTAGATTTTAAATTTCTTGTTTGATTCACTTGTCTGTGTAACAGCAGCATAGTCGAGATGTGTTTTCTTCTCTTACCCTTGTTTTTTGCAAACATCTTCAAAATGACTTTCTAAAATGAAATTCCATTATGCAGCTGAGGAGTACATTTTCATTGTATTTTCTGTAGTGTTCTCACTACATGAATAAATGGAGCTTGTACGAAACGTACGTACTGCCTATTGAATTTTTGTTGCTTAACTTCAAAATACAATATATATATGTATATATATATATATATATTATATACAAGGCATATAATACCTACTACATGATACTATATAATACATATATAAAGGGTGAAAACCCCCTTTGGTCATGAATGACTATGGGATTGCACTTAGAAAGTTCCCCTCCGAGGCACAAGTCCAGGCAAGGTTGTTTATGGAAGACCAGCCATCGCCCATGCATACCAGCCTCTTCTCTCCATGCCACTGATGTTATCCAGAGAAAGACAAAGGCCAATAGAACTTGGCGCTAGTGACGTTGCAACTCATTTCTACAGCTGAGTTAGCTGGAGCTATATAAAATAAAGTGTCTTGCTCAAGAACACAACACACAGCCTGGTCAGAGAATTGAACTGACTGTCTCATTATCTTGAGCCCGATGCTCTAACCACTGAGCCATGCACCTTCACAATATGTGTGTGTGTTTGATAGAGAGAGAGAGAGTGGGTGTATGTTTGTGTGTGTGAGAGAGAGAGAGAGAGAGAGTGTGTGTGTGTGTGTGTGTGTGTGTGTGTGTGTGTGTGTGTGTATGCACATATGTATATGTATGTGTGTCTATGAGTGTAATTTATATAATTTGCTCACTCAAAAATATGAATCTACATATACAATAGTCTGCAAAGATTTCCATTTATTAACATTCTTTTGTATTTGTTGCCATTGGTTGTAGATTATATAAATAATTAAAATGAACCTAATAGACTTAACCTTTCTGAAAAGTTACTTGTTCAGTTTTGGGTAGATTCCAACATAATATACATGATATTATTCAGAGAAAGCTTGTGTTTAATTGTTATGCAACAAACAACATTTCAATAATTCGAATGATTAATACCATAAAAGTCAAAAGAATGAATTAATAAAATGATTAAAATTAACAGTAATTATTTGAAATCTTGAGCATTACCATTAAAGTCGAAAAAGGTCAAAAGAACATGGCTCTCAGAGTAAGTGTTTTTGGTGTAATCTTGTTCTTCATGAAAGATATAGTTTTAAATAAGTTCATAAAATCTTATATACATGTGCCAGTTGTGCAATGGATTAGAATGGTATTGCTCTTAGTTTGGAAATGTAGGGACAGAGTCCAAGTCTAAATCTATGCAAAATTACAACATCTGGTGATGATGATCAGATATGAAATCAAATGAAATGTTACTCTTTTACTTGTTTCAGTCATTTGACTGCTGCCATACTGGAGCACTGCCTTTAGTCGAGCAAATCGACCCCAGGACTTATTCTTTATAAGCCTTGTACTTATTCTATCGGCCCCTTTTGCTGAACCGCTAAGTTACAGCGACGTAAACACGCCAGCAACGGTTGTCAAGCGATGTTGGGGGAACGAACAGAAGACACAAAAACATATACATAGATGCTGAAAGATTCTTAGAGATGAATCAATGAAGAAGCATCAAAACAATTACTCAATCTGCTAGAGAAGGAAATCACATTCTAATTGCTTTTATTACAGATGGCTGGAATGGAAGGACACCTCTTGTATGGCAACGATATGCATTTACAACTATCATATGATATCAACACACAGGTAAAATATATATGTGCATGTGTGTATATATATACATATTGTGTATATACATATATATATATACACACATACATATATATATATATATAGATATACATACATACATACATATGTGCATACATATATATACACATATATGTATACATACATACACACACACACATATATATTAACACACACACATATGGATATAAATATGCATATGTATGTGCATGTGTTTGTTTTCCACTGACTACTGTTGTTGATTTCTTTAAGTCACTGTAAAATTAGCAGCATGACTAAAAGACACCAACAAAATATGCATTAAACAGCTTATAATATGAACCAAGGCTGATTTAAATGATTAATCCTTCAAGGCTTTATCAAGCATGGCTGTAGTCCAATGATTCAAAGAAATTTAAGAAAAAAAAAAAAAAATCTATTTTGCAA
>NC_068992.1:51461125-51479216 GCF_001194135.2 Octopus bimaculoides
AAAAAAAAAAAAAAAAATCTATTTTGCAACTGTTTTCATTTATTAAAATGTTATAACACAGCCACCATATTAACGAGTTTACATAATGCTGGTTATTAAAAAAACATACAACATAATATTTTGATTATGGAAACTCTGTCTCAATATGATGCAGTCATGACTGCATGGCCAAATGTTTTTCTGACTGCATGATCAAATATTTTCCTGACTGCATGGTCAAATATTTTCCAACAAATCATTTGGTTGACCAATGTCTTGTAACTTCAATTTAGCAGATGGAAACTGTATGCAAGCCTGCCATACTAGTATACAGACAAAAGCACAGACAGACAAACACCCAAATAATGCAAAAACACACAATAAATTGCAAAGAAACAAGAAATTATGCAAGGAATTATGTTTGCTTACAGCTGTTTCTGTATTAAGATGCAGTTCACTCAGATCTGAGTGTTTGTGGAGTTTCTACATGAACTTCTAGCACCAAATTATTTGTGCGTGGATATGTGTGTGTAAGTGTGTGTTCTTTTATACTTTTAGCTGTTTCAGTTGGTGCACCACCTTAAAGAGCTTAGTTGAAGAAATCAGAACTAATTGTCAGGTTTTAGAGGACAAGCACACACACAATGGGTGTCCACAGAGTTACTTGCTACCAAATTCATTCACAAGACATTGGTCTGTGCAGCTGAAATTGAAATCATATGGTCATGAAGCAAACTTCTTAAGTACTCAGCCACGCTTGCATCTATATAATACCGAAGTATATTTCCTATAAAGCATTGTGAAATAGAGATATTACTTTGTTTTTAGAAAACCATTACAATGTATGATAGAAATAAAGGAAAAAAACTTGTTATCAAATTCAAAGCATCAAAGCAAAATTTATGGTTTGCACTTGTCTCTTATATTTTAATATTTCATCTTTAAAACACCTTTATCAAGTGAGAAAATGAAGAATGTGTTTATCTCTGATCTGCACACATATAGGTATGCAATGAAAGAGTCTAGCAACACACACACGTATGCATGCACACACCCACACATATATACACACACACATACATGCACACACGCATACACAGAGTTTGGTAGTGTTACACCAGCTAATTAACATAATGCAGCTCTTGTCTGATATTGATAGACATTTCAAATCTATTTGTTAAAAGAGTTTTCTGATATAGCTTTCTTAACAGGCTGTCATGTAAAGGACGATAGTTTTTTTTACCATTATCCTTCTTGAGGGCCTCACCAGCCTAAATACTGCATCATCAATAATCTTTTCTACTGGAGACACAAAGCCTTAAATTTGGTGGGAGTTAACTAGTCAATTATATCGACCCCAGTGTTTCACTGGTAATTAATTTATCGATCCCAAAATGACAAAAGGCAATTTGAACTCGGAATGTTCAAATTGCAGAATTTGAACTCAGAATGTAGCGATGGCTGAAATACTGCTAAGCATTTCATACAGTGTGCTAATGATTCAGCTAATTGCTACTTTGTGCATCCTCAATAATGAACAACTTTAAGGAGGTGAGCTGGCAGAATCATTAAGCACACCGGATGAAATGCTTAGCATTTAATCTGTCTTCATGTTCTGAGTTCAAATTCTGCTGAGGTTGACTTTGACTTTCATCCTTTTGGCAGTTGATAAAATAAGTACCAGTTGAGTACTGGGGGTCAGTGTAATCAACAGAGCTCCTCTCTCAAAACTGTTGCCCTTGTACCAAAATTTGAAATTAATAATAAACTACTTCATTCCATTAACTAAAAATGTTGTATTCGTTTCTTTGTAAATAGTGAATCTTATGTCAACATGGTTGATAAATCAATAAAATTAGTAGGTCAGTCTACCTTTCTGTAGAACATTAATTATGGTCACTTAAAAACTATTGAATGGAATATTAGAAATTTGAGGATTAAAGAGTCTATCATCATTGCTTTATATTTCTTCTCCTTTTCATCATTGCTTGCTTGGCTTGAATGGAATTTGTTGAGGTAGATCATTTTTGTCTGGGTGCCTTTTTTGTTGCCAACCCTCAATTGTTTCCAAATAACGTAATATTTCCTCATTGTCAGACATGTTTTTGCAGAATATTGCAAATGAAGGACACTGCGTGTGTGATTGTAACACTCATGTTTTTCTTAATTTTTTTTTGTCTTATTCCTGTACCCTGATACATTGTCTTCCATGTATCAAAAGATTGAAGTGAGCTGATGTTTTACTGACAGAAATGACAACAGCACTGCTCATAGTTCATGACTTTTATGAGAACAAATGTAAGCAAACATACCTACACATCTTCACACACACACACACACACACACACACACATGCACATAAAAACACACACTCATGTACATGTAAATGCAGAGGGCTTTTTCAGTTTCCATGTAGCAAATTCACTCAAACGATTCTGTTTGTCCCCGGGCATTAGTAGAAGACAATTTTCCAAGGTGCCAAGCAGTGGGACTGAACCCTAAACCACTCAGTTGATCCTCTTACACGTATCTGTCTGTCTGTCTGCCTGCCTGCCTGTCTATCTACCTCTCTATAAGTATATACATATATACATATACGCATACATATGTACTTATACATACATATATGTGTGTGTATGTGTGTGTGTGTGATGGTGTTGTGGATGTGGATGTGTGACTGTATCTTTCATTGTATATTGGCAAAAAATACAAGAATCAGTTTGAAAAATACTGAAATGGTGCTTTGTAAGAAAAATACCCTGCATTAGTTGTTCTGTATGGGTTGCACAGACAATCCTGTATCATCTGCAGTATCAGAAACTTAGTAAATCAGTAAATGGCAAAATGGAAATCTTTAACACACAATATGATGTAATTTAAAAAAAAAAAGAATTAATAGAATAAAATATTTTAAACCACAAGCATGTTTCTGAAATCAGTTCTCTCTTAACCTTTTATCCAGGTATATAATTTTAACCAAACAACACATATTCTAGTTTTTAGAAATTGAATGAAAATATTATTGAATTCTTAATGGATTGCAAAAATCTCTAAATCTGGAAAGTTGTTTCAGGGGGAAAAAAAAATACAACCAAAATCCCAAAACAAAAGCAAAAAACATTTCTATGGGTTTGTTAATAAATAGATTACAGAAACATCTATAACTCATCAAACATCTTAATGAAGATAATGAAACAAACTTTAAATGGAACCGATGATTGTATATTTGAAGTCAATTATAAGATATTTTGAGTTAAAAATCAATATTTCTTCAAAGAGAATTTTCAATAGAAGCATATTGTTTCAGGAGAATGCTTTTGTTGCATTAAGGAATATGTAAGTAACAAATACCAATATTAAGAGATGAAGCAATAAAGCAGCAACAAAATGATAATAATGATAATAATAAATAATGAAAGAAATTTTGAATTACTACCACAACTGTGAACTTTATATTTACATTAAAGCATGTCAATTAATATTATAAGATATAGTTTTTAATATTTGATGAGAACTTAGATATAGTTGATGTTTATTTAGAAGATGAATATATATATAAATAATGCATGCTTATATGAATATGTATTATTATAGATATACATAATGGCTCTTATTTTTGTCAATAAGGAAAATTATTTCAGTTCACATCAAATGAATCCAAACCTGTTTAATAAAAGTGATTCATGCCAGTTCTTAAGTGGCTGGTTTCAGGGATAATTGTTATGCCGGAAGAGCTTTTCAAAAGACATACATTTCTAAAGTTAATAAGGATCAAGTCAGATTTAGCGTGAAATTTAGTGGAGTTGTTGAGCTTGCTCCAATTAAGGACCAATGGTGAAAGTGGATTTGCAAGCAATGAGTGGTTAACATCACTTACATTACACTGAGGACTACCTATTATGGAAATGGAAGAAAATATTGAAGAAGAGATAAATAAGGAATTTCCATTATCATTCATTGCCACATAATATAAATGCCAGAAGTTATAATATAAATGTCACACTAGCTTGTATATTTTAATTTAATATTCCTTACTTCCATGGCTATTTGATGAATGAGTTAAGTATTCACAGTTGAAAAATATGTTTACTTAAGTTTCAGATATTTTACCTAACATTGAAAGACGCTACAGCTTTAGATTAATATACATTCAAAAGGTTGTAGATATTGTGGCTTTGCCTTCTTTGAAATAATCATCATCGGATCTAGTGCTGTTCATAAATAGCTTTGTCTATCTGAGTTTTTATCTTTCTATACTTACATATTACTTAACAAGTGGTAAATGAAGAATCTAGAACTTAACCATTTGGTCTTTCATCTTGTGGAGATCCATTGCAATGATTAGAGAGATAATTTTAATTATGTGTTTCTTGGATTGCTATCTAGAAAGATTCCTATCAGTAGCAAATATTCCAAGCCACTTGAAGCAGTTCTTTTGGGAAGCATAATCAGGCTTACGAAAGAGAAAAAAATAAATAAACAACAAAAGAACAAGATACAAAACAAACAAAAAAGAAGATAAATGTAACAACAAATTTTGTCTTTTTAATACTTTTTTTTCTTAAGATGGTGGCTGTAGCTTATTAGATCAAGGAAAAAAACGTCAACTTCTGTGTGTTGCAACATCACCGTATAATTGTATTTAGGTACATTAATCTAAAAGGATAGCAGTGTTCCCATTTTGGCAATTGATTTCTTTATTGATTTTATATTACTTCAGACATATTAGAGCTGCAAAGAAATATTAATGAGTTAGTTTGTTCCATTTTTCACAAATTATTTTCCACTTAGCAAATAAATGCAACAGAATGGCGATAAAAATGAAAGATAATCTGTATTCTTGTAAAGAGTGTTTATATACATAATAATGCCACACACTTACATTAACTAACAACAAAATAATATTTTTTTTTATATCAACTAAGCCATAATATGAATTAGTTTATCTGATCTATTACTTTGCTAAAATTGGCAATAATGAAGTTTATCAAGTACAATATCAGTTAAATGAGGGAAATATTTATCCAGTGCATTGCCTGTTTGAAAATGTTTCAGTTTGTGGAATATATTACTGATTTTAAGAAGTAGTAACTACAAGCAGAATATTTAGTTTAGATTTATTTGGATAAGGAAGTAAATTCCTTAGAAATGATGTTTAAATAAGGAAAGTAAACAATGTTATCTCGTAGAAGTTATTGATTTTCAAAAATTGATGGATCAATAGTGGACAAACGATTCATCTTATTCATTCGAGCCTTTATTTACAAGGCAGATAAACATGTGGGTCATTCTTGGATTGGACAAGACGAAGAAAGAAGATATGACACGTGTCAAAACACATTCACCGAGTCATTTTAATGTTGTAGAGGAATTTCCCCTCTTCTCGGTTATGCGGCTTTGGGTTCAGTTCCACTGCATAGCGTTTTGGGTAAGTGGCATCTGCCATAGACCAGGGTTGACCAAAACCATGGGAATGGATTCTGGTAGGCAGAAACTGAAAGAAGTCCATATATATATATATATATATATATATATATATATATATATATATATATATATATATATATATATATATATATATATGTATGAATGTATGTATGTATGTGTGTGTGTATGTATGTATGTAGGCATGTATGAATGTTGTGTGTGTGTGTTGTATTGTGCCTCTTCATTTTGATATAAGATGATGGATGTGAGCATTGTCATTATAAAAATAGTAGCAATTGTTTTCACTCTTGCGTGAGAAACATGTCAAGTTATAGAAAAATATTCACTTTGCTTGGAAACGTGAGGGTTGATGAAGGGAAAGGCATCCGGTTGTAGAAAATTTACCCAGTGAATTACCTCTGACTCATGCAAGCATGGAAAAATGGACATTGAAGCTATGATAAAAATGATTATGATATACAATATCTCTCAGAAGTATGTACACCCCTAAAAAATTTCAATAAAATTGCCTTTATTCTGATAATATCAAAGAAAATGTATGTATGTGTACATGTCTCTTTGTGTGTCTTAGCATTTGTTTATATTTGTACTCTAGAAAGGTTTTGAGCAATGGGTAGTGTAGTCGTTGTGACACTTTCAAAAAATCATCTGCTCACTTTACTATTTCAAAGTTATGTGATACTTTATTTGCAAAATGAGTAAGGGATAGCAACAAGAAGGGCATTCAACTGTAAAAAAAATCTTTCAATAATATATTTCCCAAACTCATGCTAACATGGAAAAATAGATGTAAAATTGAATGAAGAAATGAAGTTAGTCAGTCAAAGCTGAGAGTCAAATTGTAAGTTTAGATAAATTCTTCACATTATGCAAGTTTCTAAAAAACAAAGAAAGAGAATGTTTATTGAATTTCCATGATTGGATTAAGAATAATTGATTGAGAGTTCTGAGATCTGAGGTGACTGCATGCTAAAAGATTTTATTGAAAGAACAAGAACTTATTCAAGATTCATTATACATGGCATTTCTTTTACTTGTTTCAGTCATTGAACAGCAGCCATGCAGACACACTGTTGTAAAGGGTTTAGTCAAACCAATTAACTCCTGTACTTATTTTTCAGCCTGGTGCCTATTTTGTTGGTCTCTTTTGCTGAACTACTAAGTTGCAGAGATGTAAATAACATTAATAGAAGAATCTTCTTGTCAAGGGTTCCAGATGAGCCTACCTCCTGGCAGGAAACAAAGATGAGGGCAGCAGCATCAGACTCCCTCATCCACCAAATGCCAGATTTCAGAGAAAGTTTCAAATAATGAAGGCGTAGCACAGGCAATGGTGGTGCCTCAAAATGATTGCAGCTTTAAAGTTGAAACAGGTTAAAGTGATGAAAGAGAAAATCAACAGAAGATATGAGGGAAAATGGACAGGAAAAAAGAAATTGTAGTGTAAAGTAGAGAGAGATTCTGAAAAAGTGATTGAAGGAAAGAGAGGGGTGGAAGGTTGAGGAGGAAAACATTTTAGGAGAGAATGCAGTGAGAGAAAAACAATCAGGACCTGAGGGGTAAGATGCAGAGACTGGGAGATATCACAGTGATAGAGGAAGGAGGAAGAGTAGTGTGTGAAGGCCACAACAACATCTGAGATTGAATGAGAAGACAATGGTATGTAAGTTGGTAGGTAGGTAGGTAGGTTTAGAGTTGAGGTAAAGCAATGGAGTTGCTGCTGTGATAAAAAAAAAATAGGCTAGATGGCATCCTAAAGGTGTAAGAGTAAGTAATGAGATAAAGACAAGAAGTGTTGCTGGTAGCTGAATTACATCCCTTTGCTGACAAAATGCCATCAGGTGGCATGAAAGTTGATACCTATATATTCCGTTTTTGGGGGCACTTTACCTCTCTCACCATTTTGGACACCAAGGAGCACACATTACACTTCTGCCTAAGGCACAAACCACATGTGGTTACAGTCATTCTAATGATGCCTGCCTAACCAACTTTTTATCACCATCGTTATAATGATGCCTACTTAATACATTTCAGACCACTGTCATTCTCCTGCTTTATCATAGCAATTTATTTAGCAACTAACTTTATCCCCGCATCCTATGAGAAAATCAACTGTTGTGTGACCAACTTTGCTGACACCTGTTACGAATTTGTTACAGTAAGTCCAAGCCATGAGCTGAATATGTTTTGTGACTAAAATTTCACTCACAACACTGCACACGCATTTCTGTTACCTTCACAATTTTGTCTCATAACTAGTTAGCTCTTACTTGTTATTCAAAAGGACCCTAGACATGTGGATACTGAATTTCTTACATCACGTAAAAGCTGTGTTCATACCATCTATTCTAAATAAATTTTGTTTATTATGGTAAACAGTTTTCACCTTCTTATACACACTCAACACTTTAAAAGAATAAGCCATGATAATATGTGCTGTGAGTGATCAAGAGATGGGAGATCAGGAAAGAAAATATATGGTGATGAGATGGCTCTCTGGAATTATAATACCATTGTTGCTGATGCTGCAACTCTTGGCAATATTCTTAGCGTTTGGATTTTATCATTATCATCTTAGCAGTGTTTGTATCTGTTTATTATGTTATAGCAATATTTCATTGTTTGTATAACTTAAGGTAAAATACAGAAGCAATAGAAATGATCATTTTGATTTCTGTTTTATTAAAAATATTTATCAATATGATCTCTCTTGTTAAAATAATGTTTGATCTGAATTGCTGTTGTAATTACACTTCCTTTATCTAATTAATCTTAATGAGTTAGTGTGAATTGTTTTTTTTTAAAAAACATACTTTCAATCTATGTTTTCATCAGTAAGTCTGTCACCAGAAGATGGTATTTAGTCACAAAGACTCTGTGAGGTTATACAGAATCTTCTTCCTATCTCATGGACAAGATTCTTTTAAGGAAAAATGAAGAGAGAAAAAGAGAGATGTGGGGGGAAGGGAGAGTGAGTGAAGCTAATAATAAAGAAAAATTTCATTTTTCAAAGAAATTTATTGCTGTAACTACCTTTAGCACTGATGTTAGTCTCTTTGGCATTTTGCTATAAATCAAATCTTGGTTGTTTTGATGTTAACGTTCCTTCTGATTAAAACTTTGGTAAACTTCTACCAAATCTACCAAACAGATGTTATGAACTTTTTCATTAATATTTATATAGAAATTCTTTGATTTATGATTTATCCCTTCCATAAATACAGTTAGTGCTATTTTGGTGGAGCATTAATGGAGGAACAAAGATATCCATTCTCCCCATTCAAAGCCCAACTTATTCCAATCATTAATAGAAATATTGAATAAAAGGTCTTTTCAACAATAACTCTTTTATTCTCTTGCTCTGCTGATTAATCAACTTGAGTATGGATATCCCAACACATATTATTATTATTATTATTATTATTATTATTATTATTATTATTATTATTATTATTATTATTACTATTATTTCTATTATTTTTATTATTATTATTTTTTTAATTATTATTATTATTATTATTATTATTATTATTATTATTATTATTAACATCATCATCATCACCATTATCATCGTCATCATCCCCATCATCATCATTACTACTACCACCACCCATAATCATCATCACCATCATCATGGACAATTTATTGTTGTATGAGCAGAGAGATTCAGTGGGAAATATGCACCGATTCCTACTCAGCCCAATCAGCTGAATATGCCTTCTTCAACTACAACTGAAGAATCTCTCTTATATTCTTTGAATATTTCATGCAAATATTAATTCTTCTCAATTTGAATGACTATACAGTCATTTATTCTTTTATCCCTATTTGAATAAATTTACAATACACTCATCAATATCCTTTCTTTATGTTGCTTGGTCATGATCTTTATTAAAGCACAGTCTCCAAGATTTGTGAAGATAAAAGAAGAAAAACACTTATGGGTTAGTCTAACAGAGAGTTTTGTATCTGTCATGAGCATATGGATTCATTAGTCAGAGCTTATGTCAGTTCCTATGGCAAATAAGTGATTGAAAGTACAGTACTCAATTTATACTTTTCTGATTATAGCCTTTTATAGTTTGGTAAACTGGGTTAACATGAAATGTAATACCTTGCTCAAAAGTATGATATAGTGCCTGCTCTGGGAATTGAAACCATGACCTTGCAATCAGGTTTCTAACATTCATCATTAGGTAATATTTATAACCAACTAAACATGAATGCCTTTTTAGAACATTGAATACTGTATTATTAACATTGGGAGATTTTCTCATATGGGTGCATGTGTGTGCATAAATGCACACACATAGATCATAGTACATAAAATTCGTCTGTCACACAAGCCAAAATTCCCATAGCATGATTTTGGCCTTTTAGACTTCATGAGCGGAAAGCACCATCAGTCACCACATACCAGTCAAATTTCAGAATTTTTAAGATGTTGATGTCACAAATAGCCAGTAGGCTTATTAAAAATTAATTATTAGTGATGGAAGCAGCATTAATACCAAAAGTTAATCTTTATATCCAACTAAGCATGGCTGCGTTGTTTATATGTGTGCACAGTTATATTTAACATGCACCTGTACACTTGGACATGGAATGACCTGCATTGTGGAAATTGCCTAGGGAGAAAAGTGTTTCTTATAGACATTGTATGTAGAAACAGAGTGAATAATGTCACTGGATGATAGATTAGATGTGTTTCTGCATCATTATCCTTAGTCAGGTACAGACACCTAATCCATCTTTCACAACCCATTTACAAACAACCATTCTTATATCTAAAAAGCAAATAATACATTTGCCGATATGCACTAAGCTTGGTCAAGCTGGAATTTATTAACTAGATATGCATGAAGCAGTGATGATTGAATAGACATGTTAACAATTATATTTATTATGTTCATATACACTTCGATATGGATAGATCTTTGCTATAAAACTTTTCTCAGGAGAAAAATTCTCCTTATAGCTAATGTGTGAAAACATATCACTGCACCATAAATGATGTTATCAAACTGCAGAATGCATGCATTTCTGGTTTGTTATGTTTCATTTTTTATGAACAATGAATCCATAGCCTGCAAAGAAACAGCTGTTCTTATATCCTTTTCTACTCTAGGCACAATGCCTGAAATTTTGGGGGATGGGGCTAGTCGATTAGATCAACCCCAGTACACAACTGGAACTTAATTTATCGACCCTGGAAGGATAAAAGGCTTAGTTGACCTCGGTGGAATTTGAACTCAGAATGTAAAGACAGACATGCTAATGTTCCTGCCATCTCGCCAGCTTAACCATTCTTATATTTAAATAACAAATAGAGTATTTGATGACATGAACAAAGCTTCCTCAAACTGGAATAAATTAACTAGAGGTATGCAAAGTAGTGTTGAGGCTTATATCTATTTGTTTATTCCTTTGATGTCTCTTTTTCCAGTTCTTCCATGAGTGGAAAAGGTATTTGAGGAATAACTAATTAATCTTTAATTAAATTGTTTAAAAAAACTTTGAAACATATTTTATACAATATAGAAATTTTTTTTGTCTTAAAAATATTTAGGCACTGAAATAGCACAATCTGTGAATTTCAACCTGTAGCCTAAAAGACATAGAAAGATGTTGAACCACCAACAAGTATGTTTGTGACATCTTTAGTATCTCACCTATTGAACAGATGATGCTTAGGAAAGAGAACATATCTGTCCCAGTGCCCCAGCCTTGAAATAATTTATAGTAATGCTCTCTTTCAGAGAGATCTCAAATTTTTGAGGGAAACATCACTATCCCCTTGTATGATGTATAATTCTATGGTGAATATATGAATCTATTTTGATTATTCAGTGACTGATTTATTCTTTCTTTACTTTCTTCCTTCATTTTGTTGTTTACTTTTGTAAATGAAATGAAATATGTTCCTTTACACTTTAGTTTGAGAATAAAAGAGCAGAGCTAAATTTAGCCAAGAATTTAAATATTTTAGCTTGTTTTGTTTTCTCATTCTCTTTCATTCTTTTCTTTCTCTTTTTTCCTTTGTAAGAATGAACACTGAGTTTGTCTAAAAGAAGGTTTTTCAAACAAAAATGGAGAATTTTGTAAATAGAGAAAAAAAGAATTGCTTGTAATTTTTCATTTCTTTGATTTAGTCTCAATGGAAATTACTGACATTGAGAAAGTATCTTCCTTTAAATTTTCATCAACATAATTAGATTGCAAGCTGAAGGAACATTATTGCAGGTAGAGATCTAAATTATCTAAACCTAATCTTATGATGGAACTGATGCATAATTTTATTTATTTCCTCAATAATTACTTTATAAAGTTAACAGATGATCAAGTAAAGGGTTTTTTTGTGTGTGTGTGTGTGTGAATGGAGTATGGAATGAAAGAAATGGAATAAAATGAAATAAAATAATAAAACGAAATTTTATACTTTAAAATTTTTGTCTTATTTTTTTTGGCAGTTATTTATTGGTTCAATGATTATTGGGCAACATAGAGATGGGGCTCGACTAGATACAGACCCAATTCAAAAACTAGTTGCACACCTGTGGATTATACCACATATAGTATATAGATGTGCTGCAAGATTTTGAAAATGCTAGAATATTTAGCAAAACTGAATGTCATTGACTCTTAAAAGTCTATAGTGCTTTCTCTTTAGAAACCAATTCTGTTATAAACTAGGGATTTTGAGAAAAACCAGTTTATTCAGTATAAAATCTCAAAAATATAACTGTTGCACAGTTAGATGGAATTTGTTGATATGACATAATAATTGTCTTTGGCATACATTGTGTTTATAATCTTTGTGTGTTGTTGTGTTTTACCTGTTATCATATCCTTTCACCTGCAAATATAAGCTAAGTACAGTTAAGGTGGTTACACATTAATGTTTTTGCATATATGTATATGATATCAATCCCTAGGCACTGACTTCATGATTAAATCACTAATAAATCAATAATAATAAATAAATCATTAATAAATAATATAAGTATATTCTCACTCACTACTTGAGATATTAAGCACCGTTAAGCTCAAAAATTGTAGAAAAAAATCTGGAAAAATTTACTGGATTAAAAAAATAAACATATGGAGCAACAGAAAGTTTCTTGATAGAAAATTCTTTCTAAAACGAAACTAAACTTTATTTCAAGGACAGAAGAGAAAATCTATTAACTTTATAAGATAATTGTTGATGAATAAATAAAATATTGTACCACTTTTATCATAAGATTAGCTTTTGACAGCATAGATATATTTAGATCCCTGCATGTAATAATGTTCCTTCAGTTTGCAATCTAATTATCTTGATGAAAATCTAAAGGAATATAATTTCTCAATGTTGGTAATTTTCCATGAAACTAAATCAAAGAAATGAAAAAATTAATAGCAATATATCTTTCTTTTATGTAAGTCTGACATGATACAATGATTAAAAATATGTGCTATACCTGTTCTGTTAGGACATAATAAACTTTTACTCAACACACACCATCCATTTGCATCTTTTGTTTATATTTGTGTATTCATCTCTCTCTGGTATGCCTCGACTGAACACAAGTGAGCTATCAACCCTTTATATAGTTCATTTGTATTTTATTTATCATGAAGGTTAATATTAGAAAAAAAATGAGGTAAACATGAGGTTGATCCAGTTGATCGACCTTGTTTAAATAAAGCACATTTTAGTACATCCTTGTAAGTTGGCAAAACTTGCTTGCTAAGATCCCATGGAGTACTAAATATTGGACATTCAATATCATGATGTGTTGTTGGTTTATGAGTCATAACTAAATGTAAACAACCTCTTAAGGATATTGTTTTGCATTCTTTTATGTAGAAATATGTATTTGTTATGACTTATAATCTATTAAATCCAAAATTCGACCAACAATAGTGATTTTTAAAATTTAAAATTGCCTTGCAGTTCTTTAGACTCTTTTCTTTTAACTCTAATTCACAACAAAATATCGATTTTTGGTTACGAATTTCAAAAGTTGCATTTTTCACTCCAACCCTAATACATATTTTATATATCAATGACTTGTAGGGATGTGGTATTTCGTTGTTCAACCATATAAAACGTTTATATGTTAAGCATTTTAATAGGTCAATACCATGTTCTACTGTGTTAACAGTGTTCTTTATATCACTTGTTAAGGTTACCTCTGCAGTGATTCTATAGACATAGCCAGCACTATTTAGTATCTGAGAAATCAGATGAAAACAAACAACAAAATGTAACAAAAACCAATACTGGTTATAATTTGTATACAATATCTATAGAGATAACCTTAACAATTGATATATATGTATATATTATTTTTGGAATGATTTAACTCAAAGCAGATAAAGCTATAAATAATAGTGTATAAATAATACATTAGAAAGCCCTATGGACAGAAAATTTTGGAGGTTGCTCATGGCACTTGAACCCACATCCACATCTCCTGTAGTAACCTGTCATGCTCACAGGAGATGTGGGTTTGATTCTCACCAGCAGCCTTCAGCATTTTCTATGCAAAGAGCTTTTTTAAATCTATTAATTACATGATATCATTTAAAGCTTTATATGCTTTAAGTTAAATCTTCCAAAAGAAGAAATATTTCATGTTCTCTGGCAGTTTCTAAATATTTGTTGTGACTATATATATATATATATATATATATATATATACATAGACACACACATACGTTCACACACACACACACACACACACACACACACACACACACACATATAGGGAGAGAGAGAGGGAGCTGTAGCTAGTTAATTAGCGAGGGAGATAGTTAGACATACATATATATATATGTATATATATATATATACATACATACATACATACATATACATATATAAGCAATAATAAATCTATATATATATGAATGGCTTGATATTTTCTTAACTTCAATACTTTCTTCTCATACTACATACAGTATCTTTCAGCAAATATGTTAACTCTGATGGTGTTTTCATTTTATTCATTTAAACTAAATGAAACATAAAACTTCCTAACATCAATGAAAATATCTAAAACTTTTTTATTCATTTTATTTTATAGTTTATTTCTGAAAAATATTGTTTCAATAATAGCTCATTTGATTTTGAATTTGATAAAAATGAAAAGGTTTAACACAGATGCAAATGGAGTATATGAAAATCAGAGCCTACCTCTAAGGGAAATATTTATAAAAAAAAAAAAATAGTTGAAAAGTTGAAATAAAATATTAAAAAAACCCCAGCAGATTTTGATGCAAAACAATATGTCCATTGATTAAGCTGTTAAACAACAAGGTTCATATTGATTAATTGGAAATCAATAATGTTCTTATTGACTTTATACTAAACAATAATTCTAATGTTGATATTGACTAAAGAGTAAACAATAAAATGTATTTTATCAAATTGTAGAGTAAATATTTGGTTTGCAAATATCAATCTGTATGTATAGCTTTAAATTGCAATGTCCTCAGTTAATTTAATTTTGGCTGAGTGGTATTAACAATACTCTACAATATCCTAGTTTAATGGTTCAAATTCTACCTATTTTTAAGTATCTCCTTCACTTTAGTTTACTTTCCACAGATGGACATTATGCACTGCTTCAACTTATTAACAATAGTTTCTGAGTTAAAGCAGTGAGCTGGCGGAATCATTAGCATGCCAGGCAAAATGCTTAGTGGCATTTTGTCTGCTTTATTGCTTTATGTTCCAAGTTCAAATTCTGCCAAGGTCAACTTTCATCCTTTCAGAGTTGATAAAATAAGTGCCAGTAGAGCACTGGAGTTGATGTATTTGACTTACTCCATCTTCCAAAATTCCTGGCCTTGGGCCAAAAGTTTTAATCAGTAATAGCTTCTGATGCAGCAACATTGCCAGCAATTTTAAGACTGGTACTTTGTTTTATTGAGTAGCAGGATTGAGTCGATCTTGAACGTCAGCTGAATGCTCTTCCTTTACGCCAACCAATTTACAGAGAGTACTGAGTGTTTTTCTTGAAACACTGATACTAGTGAGGTTGCTCTCCGCACATGTTTCTGTGATGAAGTCCAGACTTGTGTCCAAGCATTATTCTGCTGACCTTACTAATCATCTCTATTCAAAGAGAACCATCTAAACGTTTTCTCAGTAGTCTCTACATCATTCTTGATGGCATTTCTGTTCATTCTTGTAATGACCAGTGTTCTATATGCTTTGCTTGGAGTATGACCAGCAAACTCTTGACTGCCAAACTCTGTTTACAAACACCTTATTTTCAGTCTTTCATGGTAGCAATTTTTCACCAACTTCAACGTGTATATGCCTTAGTCTTACTCAGATAAGCAATCATAAACATAAACTTAAATTAATATTTTTAAAAGCATATTGATATATCTAATAAATTAGAGTCCATGTGTTTAAAATGTGGGACTACACTGCATCATAGATCTATAAGTGCATGCCTTGATAAAATAGTTCTTTTGCATTTTTAGGTTAGCCACACATCCATGCATCTTCTCTGCTGTCTATTGCTGGGAGAGTCAAGGGGATAGAATCCACAAGCACTGCCTCCTTATGGCCCCATCAGAATCAGCCATCATCAGACTTCCCAGCCAGATTCCCAAGTGTGACCAACTGAGTTTGGATATTATCCAATTATCCAGTTCTTGGCCTACCATTCGGTCTCCTGCTGCTTGGTCTACCATTAGGTCTCCTGCTGACTCAGCTTGGAGAATCCTTCTTGCGATCCTTTCCTGTGACATTCCACAGTATTAGAACTGTGACCTTGCAATTCAGAAAAGTAGTGACCCAACCCAAAGAGGCTGCTTGGTCTCTGAGCTATGCCTTCCGCTATTGAATAATGTTACACCAGAGATCTTTCACAATTCTATTTCCATTCTGTGATCGCACTCTTTTGTCATTACTCAACATTCATGACCCTCAGTGCTATTATATGGCAGTTAAACATGGATGCTGACAAAGAAATTATCAAACGGGCTAGATGACTGCCATACAAGGATGCTATGAATGGCTCTAAATGTGAAATGGCAGAAACATATGACAAATGACTACCTTCATGGAAATCTGCCAGAAGTTAGTGAAAAGATAAGGCAAAGACATCTGCAACTATCTGATCTGGTCACCGCATTCGATATCCTGAACTGGAAGCATAGAAATTAATCTAATGGAACCCACTTCATGATGATGTCACACTTACAGTGACAATTTGATCTCAGGCACTGGCCTGAAATGTACCCAAGATCTTGAGGCAGTGATGCTGGACTGAGAAGTGTGGTGGGTGGAATTTGTTGCTGTGGCCTGGGTTGGAACCCAGCCATAAAAAGAATAAAACAATTCCCATTGGTGAGATAAGGTCCAAAAACTGAATTGAAGGTAGCAAGTTTGGCATTTTTAACACACTCTCAGCTTTTTGGGTTAACTCATCTATAAATTGGTACTAATTTATTGCCAGTTAAAATCGTCAGATTATGAAATGCTTGCATCAATAACTAATGCAAAATGAACATTTTGAAAACCATCAAATCTCACATTTTATTTTATTTTTAATGTTTCAGATCAATGTTTTTCTTTAACACTGGCACTGGTGAAGTGGTTGTGCAAATTTACATATTGTTGGAACAAACAATTTTAAAGTTGGATAACCTTCTACCACTAATCATTCAACCACAAAACCAAGACAGGAAACCTATGTTTAGCTATGCAGATTGTGTTGTGCTAGGCTGATCAACTTGTCCAGTAAAATTTCACAGTCTCAGTCTCTTTTAACATGTAACAATACATTAGACAGTCAGAATAGATCAGTGCCAACAACATTTAACAATTCAAATTAGATTAGAATAGTTGATTGTTATATTATTGAATACCTAATGTAACCAAGTAATATTAAGCTGAATACAATTTGAATAGTTTTATAGAGAACACCTGTTAAATATTTCTCATAGTTCATAGGTTGACTGACCTATTGATTAACTACTGTATGCAAGGGAAGGAAAATTGATGTAATTGATGACAAAATAAAATGATTTAAAAGTGTTAGTAATAGCACAAATCTCTCCCCCCACCAAAAACAAGTGGTTTTTCTTTTGAAATTTTTGCATGAACATGTAAATAATTATTTAAATTGATTGCAGGAAAGGGTATACCAACTAAAATGACTGTGATTGATAACTTGGAAACTGACATGAAAATATAATAGATAGCATGTCATAACATAATGTATTATACTAAAATGTCATTTTGCTCTACTATAATAAATAATCACAAAATAAATAGCTCTTCATACAATGTAGTCTATTTGTAACTAGATGTAAAACATGTAATTTTTGGCTGTTACTGCTGACCATTAGAACATTTTAGAAAGAAATCCTTGAAGTTTGTAATTTCAATTATAAGATCTGGAAATTGCAAAGAGTTAAGTTTCATTTTGGCATAACAATAATAAGTCTATATTTATAATTTTATCTATTTTGCATCTATTACCAAGTCAGCTATATTTCCAAAGACTATTTGTATAATAGCTTCAGCTGTGAAACCATAGAAATGTTTATTGATTCACATATACACAATACATATATATTTATGTATATATATACACACACAGACATATATATATATATATATATATATATATATATATATATATATATA
>NC_068992.1:51481277-51485146 GCF_001194135.2 Octopus bimaculoides
AAATAGTATCATTATCTTATCTTCAGCAAATAATTTTTTTTAAGATAATTCAAAATAGTTTTCATGATCACTATATACTTAATATCCTTAAATTTTACACCCTATCCAGAGCCCCTGAATTCAATATTGACATTATTTCATGATTTTTGTGGAAAATAATTACATCTCATTTTATTTATTTTATTAACATACCTCTTATTGTGAAAACATTGGTTAGAGTATTGTTGTTGTCTGTACCACTATACTGTTACTCTATTCAGACTAAAAGTAAAAAAACCTATTTGACCCATATACATAGGGCTGTAATTCCTCAACATTAATTCCTCAACACTTTGATAGTAGTAAAATGACCAGATATGGAAAATGGGGTTATGGAAGCTCAAGGATCTTGCAAATGGGTAGAGATTTAGAGATGTTCTTAATGAAACCTTTGATGAGAAGGAGGAATAGGTAGGCACAATACATAAAAGACAGTTCTTATGGGACTATCTATTGAGAGTGACAGACTAAATCTGTGGTTGGAATGAAACCCCTACAGACCAAGGGTGATATGATGCTGAAACTGTGAGGTTGACAGGGCCATAAAAGAGAAGTGATGGGTTTGGAAAGAGTGGAAAAGTAGGGGTAGCAAAGACTCATATCAGATAGCTAAAAGAGAAGCTAAGATGAAGTTTATCTCGGTGGAGCAAAAACAGAAAAGAAGAGGTTTGTCAATGTCCTACAACATTGAGATCAAAGACTTGAGATGTTCCAGGTTGCTAGACAGTATGTCAGAGAGAATCGTATTCTTTCTGTTGAAGAGCGTAGCTTGAAACATTAAAGACTTTCTGTATTCCCAAGTGTCAAACTAATACATCCTTTTGTTGTTTACACCACCTGTCCTCGTCTGTTGTTTGTTTTTTTTCATACATTCTCCCATAGATATATATATATATATATATATATATATATGATGATGATGATGATGATGATGATGATGATGATGATGATGATATATATATTAGATTTGGATCATAATTTTGATCAGTATTTATTCTATATAAATGTGAATAATATCTATGTTTAACATGTTAAACTGCTAACATAAAGTTGCTTTTCCTTATTTTCTTCTTCTCCTTCAGTTTTATCAACACTTATATGATATCCCATAAATAATAATAGGTCTTCAAATGGAGTTCTATATGACATATCAACAATTGTGTGAGATGTATTGTTCTAGCTTCCTTTACCACCACCAAAGTGTTCTAACAGTAAGTATTTGATGAATAGGCAAACCAATATCTTTATATCTCTAGCTCTGTTAATTCTATTCATTTGGGAAATATATAATTATCAATCAATATATTTAAGTATCGTTATGAAGGTGTGTTTATGATAACATTTATCGACATGTAGAAATACTTGAAAGTTCTAAATTAAAATCATTAAATATGTATACATCTGGGATTATCTATTATGCATTATTTAAGGAATGCATATGAAAAATATTTTTCTCTCCTTAAATTGAATGAATGATTGTGTCATACATTGTATTAAATTTGCCTTTTAATCAAATCAATTTAATTATAATGCTGTTACATATTAATTAGTATATGTTTCATAATTTTTCTTCAGTCATTCATCATCTTTATTACTAAATACAAAGCATCATTAGCTTGCTAATTGAAGATGTATAATACCATCTTCAGATCCTAATTTCAAGTATTTAATAAACATTTACTAATTTTATACCATCAGAAGTGCACCAGTTAACTACCATTTTCTGTTAGAACAACTTTGAGCTACAATATATTACAAGGAGCAAAGACATTGTTATTGTTGTTGTTGTCATTGTCGTCGTTATCATCGTCATCATCATCATCATCATCCTGCCTCCCTCTTCCTTTTCTTCCCTCCTCTTTCTCCTCTCTTTTTCCCCTCCTACTCTACTTCCTATTTTCTTTCCTCACTCCACATCCCTCTTCCCCTCCTCTCTCTCTCCCTCTCACCCTCTCCTATTTTTGACCTTCACCTCTCTTCTTCCCTCTCCTCCCTCCTCACCATCCTCTTCTGTAAATGTTCATCTTTCCACCAGTGACGTTGCAACTAATTTCTACAGCTGAATGAACTGGAACAATGTGAAATAAAGTGTCCTGCTCAAGAACATAACGCACAGCCTGGTCTGGGAATCGAACTCACTACCTCATGCCTGTGAGCCTGATGCTCTAACTCCTGAGCCATGCACCTTCACTCTGTTCAAAGAACTAAGGCAAACATTACATTCATTACCTTACTTGTAAAACAGGTGTGGGTTGATGACAGGAAGAGCATCCAAGCTACAACAAAATTTACCTTATCAAATTTCGTCTGACCCATGCAAGCATAGGAAAGTGAACGTAAAAACAATAGTAATGGTCATATAGAGACAAAAAAAGTGGGCTTAATGTGCAGATATGTATAGTATATGTTTATCATATAGTAATAGGTAGTTCATTCATTTCATAGTCTGTAGTCTGGCATATAGTTTTTTTCTTATACATGCGTGTTCTTTTTGTACATACCCCAGTAAAACAGATGTCTTCTCTCTCATTAATTGATGGTACAGTGAGTAACTACAAAACTATTTAATCTTAAACTAGTCGGTCAAAAGAAACTATTGTATATACGAATATTTATAATCTCTGAATATAATTTTTTTACAAGAAGCTACATCTTATTTCAGACTTTCTTTATCCAAGAGTAACATTTGATAGTAATTAGGATTTGAAAAAGCAATGGACTAGATTTTTCACTGGGTGAACAATTATATAAGAATCTCGGATAACGTTTCTGTTAGTGGCTGATTGGAGAAGAACTTTATGTGTTCGGCAATTTTATGCCTATATAAACATGTTTAAAACAACAAAACAGACAGAATTCAAATCAATAATTGATTCTTCACCCCCACACCAACCAAAATGCAATAAATTAAGATGAGGCATTTAAAAAAAAGCATAAACATATTTACTAACTTCAAGTAAGAAATTGCGATTCCTCTCGTTAGATTAACCTTATGCTTGACCATATATTACTAGGTACAGTCATGACTGTATGAATATATAAAAATGTGGTTTTGAGTTCTATTTCACAGTGTAGCATGAACTTAGTGACATCTACTATAACTTTGGCCTGATCTGTGTCTCTGAGTGGAGCAGGTAGATGTAATGTATGTATGTATGTATGTATGTATGTATGTATGTATGTATGTAATTATTCAGTTTTATTCAAGATTTCTTATCAATAGAGAAAGAGTCAGGTTCTAACCCAGATCCAAAGTTTCTTAATTGGCACCAAGGTAGAGTCAATGATAGTGCACCTGTGCACTAAAAGAGTGTACATGAAACCAAAACATAAGAACCAATACACATTATATGCTATTTGTGTGAAGAATTCTAAATGTTGAATTTTACTCTTTACTCATCTGAAGAAAATGTTTCTTTTACATGAATTAATTTTTGTTCATCAATAATGAACATATCTGAAACAGCTGTAGTGAAACTCAGCCTATCTGTTTTATATATATGTGCTTGTGTGTGTGTGTGTGTGTGTGTGTGTGTGTGTGTGTGTGTGCGCGTGTGCATATTCTAAAATTGGAATGATACAGAGAAGATTAGCGTGGCCCCTGCACAAGGATGACACGCAAATTCGTGAAGCGTTCCATATTTTTTAGGCACAGGAGTTGCTGTGTGGTAAGTAGCTTGCGTACCAACCACATGGTTCTGGGTTCAGTCCCACTGCATGGCACCTTGGGCAAATGTCTTCTACTATAGCCTCGGGCCGACCAAAGCCTTGTGAGTGGATTTGGTAGACGGAAACTGAAAGAACCCCGTCGTGTATATATATATATATAT
>NC_068992.1:51485266-51500912 GCF_001194135.2 Octopus bimaculoides
GTATATATATGTATATATATATATATGTATGTGTGTGTGTATGTTTGTGTGTCTGTGTTTCTCCCTCTAGCATTGCTTGACAACCGATGCTGGTGTGTTTCTGGCCCCGTCACTTAGCAGTTCGGCAAAAAGTGACCGATAGAATAAGTACTAGGCTTACTAAAGAATAAGTCCCCCGGGGTCAATTTGCTTGACTAAAGGTGGTGCTCCAGCATGGCCACAGTCAAATGACTGAAACAAGTAAAAGAGTATTGATTTAGTACCTAAAGAAAAAGTACTGTACACAATAATGCATGTAGTAGAGTTTATTTGTTTGTAGCTGATGTCTCACTCTGTTGCTAATCCAATATTTTGCGATGAACGAAACTTTGCATGACTGAAGGAATACACATATCAAGAAACACTGATTTGTAGCTAAACATAAAAATCTCAACATTGTCTCCTCTTCTTTTCATCTCTGCAGTTCTAATAAAATAATTAACTGTACATCAACTGTTGATGATATTTTCATTACGGAAATTATGTCAATGTACCCAATCAAATAATGAAATCAATATGGTTATCTCCAATAACTTATTTCAAGTTTGAATATTGATTACTGATATAAAACTATGGTTACTCAACGATTAGTAGTTGAGTAAATATTCAGATGAACATTACCATTCCATTTGAAACCAAATTTTAGCAGTTATACATTCCTACATATATCTTTGATCATTTGATACTTCAGGTTGGTAACAAAAATATAAAACCCGTATAAACTATTAGAATTATATGTTTGTAGTATTTTTCTTCAGCAATTAATTCTGTTATCATTCATACTGTGATTGAGTTGAGCGTTATCTAATACATTATTATGTAGGTCATTATCTCATGATACCTGATTCTAATTTATTTTACCTGTGATTTATAATATACATTATCTATTGATCTTATTACATCTCATCAGATTAAAAGAAAAATTAGGAAATACTGGTCATGATAGTTATAGAATCATATGATAGGCGGTTCCATCATATGTACGAAAGCTGTTAGCTTGCATTACATACTATAGCCATGAAACAACCAATAGCTAGTTGACAGTGAAACTGGTAGATAGAAGAAGCTTTATTCTCTCACTCTCTCTCACACACACATACATATATACATATATTTACATGTATATATATACAAAATTACAAATTAAAAGGGTAAAGGATTATCAATTTATTAATTAATAAATCAATTAATAATTAATAATTTTTACCAAGCCCATCGGTATGAAAGCACCATTATTGGTGGAGAACTTATTCAAAAGTTCATATATTTATACATATAATTAAGGGATCAGCAAAATATTTGCTTCACACACATATATATATATATATATATATATATATATATATATATATATATATACACACATACATTTGATTTTTACTTGATTGGTGTTGCTTAATTAAAATATCAAATATGTCCTCAAATACCTCTTGTACCCTATATATAGACATACACACACAGATATATATATGTGTGTGTATCATTATCATTATCGTCATTGTCATTTAATGTCCGCTTTCCATGCTGGCATGGGTTGGATAGTTTCTCTGACGACTGGCAAGCCAGGAGGCTGCACCAGGCTCCAATCTGACTTGGCAAAGTTTCTACAGCTGGATGCCCTTCCTAACGCCAACCACATCGAGAACGTAGAGGGTATTTTTTTACGTGCCACTGGTATGGGAGCCAGTCAGGCAGCATTGGCATCGACCACGTTTGAATGGTGCTTTTTATGCATATATATATATATATATATATATATATATATGTGTGTGTGTGTGTGTGTATACATGTGTGTGCATGCTTGAGTTTATTTGTGTGAGTGACTTTATATTTCCCTTATTTTCATGTGTATTTTCTGACTATAAACAACTACCTTGTTATCCATGCTGGCGATGTCTTCTTGCAATCGATCAAAGCATATCAAGGATTCTTGAAATGCCTTGATGTGTTGTAGAATCTTTGTAAACAAAATCCTTATTCAAAAGTTGTTTGTTTCCAGTTCTCTGCATAAACATGTCTGGGTTTTTCATAGTTCAGTAGACCAGAGGGTTATCAACTTGCTTGGAAATAGGTGGGTATCAATGTCAGTGAAGACATTCAGCCATTGAAACTCTACTCCAATATACTCTCATCCAACCAATATAACCATGGAAAGTATGCACTAAAACAATGATGACAAGCTACTATAGTACATAAGATCTAACTTTTGTTGGCAGAATCATTAGACTTTTAGAATAAACAACTTGTGTCATTTGTTCTGAGTCATTACATTCTGTGTTCAAAAGTTATTGGGATCACATTTATCTGTTATTCAACCAGGATTGATAAGATAAGACACTTGTCAAATATTGGGGATTAATAATATCAACTAACCCCTTACCTGCAAAACTGAAACTGAAGGTATTGTTCCCAAATCAGAAAAAAGAGTCATACATTAGCAGAATCTGTTACCTGGTTCAATACTTCCGATTGAACCCTTGAGAGGCTTTAACAGTGATTCCTCTGTTACAAGCATTTGGATAAGGTTTCTGCTTCAAGGGTACCTTCCTTTTTCTAGGATTTAAAACCCTGTATTATATCATGAGTCCTGCCTCTCCTCTTAAGTAAATGATAAAAGAAACAAAACAATAAAAGAACGGAGTCATTTAGCATTATTATTTCTTCATTTACATGTTTTATCTGTAATTGTTGGATTTTGTTATTAATACAGTTGCATCCATATAAATTTATTCAAAAATATGCTTTTAATGTTGCAACAAATGAGAAAACTATATGGTACAACATGCTCTTTAATATCCTTCATTTCTATAACAATTTCATTCTGTCTTGGATAATTATGACTAAATAATATGATAAACTGTCATAAATATTTCCTAATACCATTATCAATTTGTATTATTATTGTCAAAACAATGACCACTCGAATGAAATAATGGGTAGAAATGTGTTGGTTAAAAAGGGAAAGTCGTGGCTAATGGCTATTAACAATTAAGATAAAAATTGCAAAAGTTGGGTTAATTATTGCCAAATGCTAATTTAATTTTGCTGCATGATGGAAAATATTCCAATACATCGGAATAATGATTCCCAATAGTGTTTGTTAGTTAGAATAATTATTGCTTAATGTTGTGGAAAACTGGAATGATTGAAGGTTTTGCTGAATTTTGTGGTAAATTGAAAGACAAGTGAAGTGTATTGTGATGCTTTATTTCAAAACAATTTCCAGTTGCTTTGAGCAATGTTTCTTTCTTATTAAGTTTATTTTTTCTGATGATTTCTATCGCTTCATTTTATTTAAACTGTTGTTAAGATGTCTTTCATACTTGTTTAATCATCAGTAAATAAGAAAAAGCTAGAAAATGAAATTTTGATATATTAGTTACTTCATATTTGTATTACTTTTATAACGCATTCAAAAACTATATAGTTCATATAAAACTACAAGTGGATTTTTTTTTATTTCCCTAAATTCATTTATCAAGCTTTTCAGTGATATTAAACCATTACCTGAATCTGCCTCTAGCCATATGATAGAAAATGTTAGTGTATTTTAAAACCCTTTTCTTGTTGTTGTTGGCACTCCATCGCTTATGACGTCGAGGGTTCCAGTTGATCTGATCAATGGAACTGCCTGCTCGTGAAATTAACGTGCAAGTGGCTGAGCACTCCACAGACACGTGTACCCTGTGACAAGGCTGGCCCTTTGAATCACAGGCGCAACAGAAACAGGAAGTAAGAGTGAGAGAAAGTTGTGGTGGAAGAGTACAGCAGGGTTCGCCACCATCCCTTGCCGGAGCCTCGCCTCGCTTTAGGTGTTTTCGCTCAATAAACACTCACAACGCCCGGTCTGGGAATTGAAACCGCGATCCTATGACCGCGAGTCCGCTGCCCTAACCACTGGGCCATTGCGCCTCCACACCCTTTTCTTACAAACCCATCTAAGATTCTGTGATACAAACTTAATATTTTAAAGGAATCTAAATAATCAAAATTTTCCATCAAGCTTTCATGTTAATTTATGTTCCAAACACCAGTTTTATAGCGACAAAATTACTTTATAAATTCTTACTGATTTTCAACATTAATAAGATAGCATATTTCTATAGAAATATTGTAACAAATATGTTAATGTATAGTCTTATTTTTTTTATATAAGAATCTTTTGTTAAGTTTTACTCTAAATAGAAAAAAAAGCCAATTATTTTACTAAATCCTTACAAAATCTTGATTATTTTCAAAATTAATTAAAATACATTTTCTGCATGTTTAATTATAAATACAGTTATGAAAGAATGAGACATGTGTCTTATATAACGGTATGTAAAATGTCTGCAGTAATAAATTGTCTACTGTTATCTATTCTGGGTAGTGCCTAAGTGTGTCAACTTCAAACTTGTTCAGCAGTCCTTTCATTGAATGGCATATTACAAACATCCCTTTCCATGTACTGAATCCATCACCATAAAAAAGCAGGTTACCATATTTCAACGTGTATAAGGAACCCTTTTTGTCAAAAATTAGGTTAAAAAAATATGGGTGCTTCTTATACATGGATAATATTATAACCCCTTACAAAACCTTTTTCCAAATTTTAAGCCCCAAAATTAGAGGCTTCCTTATACATGTTAAAATACAGTAATTTAATCAAACACCAGCTAATTTTCTTCATTTGTTTATTATCTATGTTTATTATCCATATTTCTTTCTATTATGTGCCTTCTTTTAATAGATATTTTTATGGACTAATACTACCTACCATATTAAATTTCTATGGAAATTCATAACGAAGGCAAGGGTCTAAATAATCTTTTCTACTATAGGTAGAGGGCCAGAAATATCAGAGGTAGGGGATAATTCATTACATCGACCCCAGTATTTAACTGGTATATGCTTTATTCACCCTGAATGGATGAAAGACAAAGTTGACCTTGGTGGATTTTGAACTCAGAACATAAAGATGGAAGCAATGCCACTAAGCATTTTGCCTGGCATGCTAATGATTCTGCATCCATTATATTTCATTATTTAGATCCTTAAGGCGGTGTTAAGCTATTGAAAGTCTAGATTTGAAATAAAGATTCCAGGTTCAAAATCTGCTAAGAAATATATTTAATTTTTTAACATTTCATAATAGCCTATTCATCTTCTATGACCTCATCTTTAAAGATCTGAATGGAATCAAAGAGAAGTTGTTCAGTTAAAGAAGAAACATCAAGTTTAGGATTGTGGTACTGTGTTTAAAAGAGCTGAAAGTCTAAATTTTGAAATAAGATTCCCAGTTTCAAATCCTGGTTAGAAATACATTTAATCTTAGGAGACTGGAGTACTGGAGGATAAATGGAATATAAACTAACAGAAACATAGAATAAAGGAGAGAAACAAAGGAAATGAAGTAGTTTAAAAATTTCAAATTATTCTGGTTTTACAAGACACATAGACCGAGTGGTTCAGAAATTTGATTCATAGCCAAAAGTTTCTGGGTTTAATTTGTGTTGTAAATTGGGTAAGGGTCTCCTGTTATAGCATGGGTGGACTGATGCGTTCTGAGCAAAACTGTGTAAGTAGAAAGTGTATGGAAGCCTGTTGCATATGTATGCATATACAACAGGTGTAGGATTGGTCATGTGCTTAAGAAGTATGCTTCCCAGCTGCTTTGTTAAAGGTTCAGTCTCAACATGTGGCACCAAGGTTCTGACAGAATCTTGGGTTAAGTAAAGCATTGTTACTGAATTTAGTCAATGAAAACTGAAAGAAGCCCATCACATATATATGTATTTGTGTGTGTGTGTGTGTGTGTACTTCCCCATCTTGACACCATGTGAAAATTCTACGCAAGAGTCACTATCACACAAGCTGTGTCATTTCTTTCCAATCTTTCCTAAAAACGTCTGGTCATGGGCAAATATTACCTTACATGGCATCAAATAAGAGTTGGCATCTTGTTATAAAAAGCCTGCCTCAACAAATTTCCTTTGTTTCACAAAAACATGGAAAAGTGAACATTAAAACGATGACGATGATGAGAATGATAATGACAACGATGATGAAGATGATGGCGATGACAATGAAGATGGTGGTGATGATGATGATGATGAGGATGATTTTTTACGGGCATATACATTTACATCTTTATCAATGTCAGGGATTATGGTTATTGGTGCAGATTGAAACTAGTGTTGCTTCCCTTTATGTAAAGAAAAAACTATTAACCTCTTAATAAACATCGATCAATAGTTATGTACTGTAGCTAATATAATAGACTCAACGCCTTGAAGGTAGTGACCTAGCATAATAACAGTTTAAGGAACGAATATATAGTCCATTGCAGAGAAGGAAGTTTAAGCATGGATAGAAACAGAAGGTTTTAATATTCTACGTTCTTTTAGGCTTTCATGTATCATAGTAGTTTCAACTGTATTTATGTTGCAAGATTCACGAAATCATTATAATTGGCTTTATTTAACAACATTTGTTGCTGGTTTATAAAAGATAAAATTTGTCTAGACATCTTAGTAAATAAATGAATATACAATATTTGTTTTAAATTCCAGGTGATACAAGGAATAAAGTGATAAATGAGAAATGGCAAATTAGCAGAATCATATTAGTGTTATTTTAGTGATTTCTGAGATACAGAGAACTCTATAAATACATATCCTAATGGAATAACTAAGAATTAATTGGCTAACCAAATGTCAGATTCATTTCTGTTCTATCAGAAAATAATTTTATATTCCAATTACATAAGTTTTATATTTTCCTCCTGTCAAATTGTATAATTCTAATTCCCCATATTTCTCCTTCTTTCTTTTTTTCTAAAATTTAAAACATCTTGAAACATGTTTGCAGATAGATTCCAGATTAATTCTATTTTATGCCTTATCAAGCAGCACAAGAAATTAAAAGAGATTCGGCACATCTTTCATTACAATGAATGCGTACTGCAATGATTAATTACTTTAAAACTTACCGAAATATAAAAAAAGAAATAAGATAAAACAAATTTGCATATTTCTGAAATAATGAAGTAGTAGTAGTAGTAGTAGTAGTAGTAGTAGTAGTAGTAGTAGTAGTAGTAGTAGTAGTAGTTGTTGTTGTTGTTATTGTTCTTGCTTGTGGTTATTGGTGGAATTATTTTTAGATTAGTCTGGTAAAGTAGCTTATATATTCAGTGGTGTTACATCCATGAGCTTTACCAGCGATTTTATAAAGCTTGGACTACCTTATCCAATACATTTTTCCTTTTTTGAAGAAGCCATATCTACTCACTAGGCTTTGATCTGTCTGGGGCTATAGTACAAAACATTTTCCCAAGTTGTCATACAGTGGATTGAACCCAAAACCATATGGTTGGAAAACAAGTTTCTTACCACACATCCATGCTTCAAATGAATTTTCCCACAGACTTCAGAGATTAGAAATGTCTGGTTTTTCACTGAGCTGATTTTACTTACAACAAACTGGTTTTCCAAGTCCATCCTTTAATTGGTTTCAGATTTTGGCTGTGGAACCTAGTGCAAGTCTTCTGCTTGCCAGCTCTGGTCAAAGCGTCCAAGTGAAGCCCTCGTAAAAAAATGGATGTTAAAAGAAGATGATGATAATTATGATGAAAGATGATGATACAGCAAGAGGATTCATTTTGATGCCATCCCCCATCCCTGCTTTGCAGAATTCTTCCAGAAGATTACAATATTGGTGAAATGTTCCCCATATAAAAGTGGAATAAAGTTCCAAAATTTCCTCTGAAACCAAAGTCTTTTATATTTTGAATGGTCAGTGTATTGAACTTAGATGAGGTATCTAAACTGATGCAGCTATATTATGGAAGAACCATTTCTCCATCTAAGAACACACATAAATTATTCTCTTCACTTTTCATTTATTTTGTGAGGTGACAAAATTTTTATCGCGCCACTACTCTAACCTGGTCATTCACACAATTCCCTTTTGACATCTTATGAAATAAATGTAAAGTGAATATATATCAGGTTTTGTGTGCTTTTAGGTAGCTAAAATGTCTCTTCTATGATGTAATTGCTATTTTATATAAATTATGTAGCCATGTGAAAAACGGCTAATAAAACATATTGACACTTAGTTATAGTGAAAGCTTCATAATATGTATAGAATATAACACTAATTGAAATGGAAGAGAAATTGAATATCTCAGGTTTGGTTGCCATTGTCTCTACAAATATAAATATATATAACAATGGATGACAAAATCAGGAGAATGTTGAATAAATACTTTGTAGAATTTGGTTGTGCTCTTTTATGTTCTGATTTAAAGCATTATATTGTAGTTCAGTCCCACTGAGTGACACTGGGGCATATATTTTCTAGGTTATGCTCGGGCTGATTGAAAATTATGATAGAAATCAGGTTGACCAAAGCCGTAAATGCCTCCTTAAATGGCATGCACCTGCAATTCAGGAAATCATTGTATGAAATTCATTCCACAAGTCTTGAGACCCTTTGAGGAGAGGCATTTGTAATTGTCCTGGGTTATTGTAATTTTAGTATATTATTACTTTACATCTAATAAGCTGACCTGCCAGCTATTGTTTTTGTTTTCTGATATTCCAGATTGAAGTAGATGGCTGTAAATGCACTTTGAACATACTCTACTAAGTAGTGCTTCCCACAGATTACTAGTTTGCTGAATGCAGTCAGAATATGAAGACAATTTGGAAGCTAGCTATGCAAGAAAGTTTTGTAACAATAAATGTTATAGAAACTTATGAAATGCTCAAGACTGCTTATAAATTAACTTGCATGAGCTGACACATCTGTTTTACACTGGCACAAGATGCCAGGCAAACCAAGTCCACTTGGGACGTATATGATGATCCCCTTTTCTGACAGCTAAGGTATCATCCACATCTACTGGATTCCCTTTGGTCAGACAGTCAATAAAAAAGTACTTTGTGGAGGTTTTGAGGGAGTTCAGGAAGAGATTTCCTCAGAAAAGTCCAGAGGGCATCTGCACCAGTCCACAATTCCATCCTGATAACTATTTGACAGAGATGGTCATCAGAACTGTCCTTCACTCTCCCTACTGTCCAGACCTTGCTCCCTGTGACATTTGATCTGAAGACGATGAAAGAAGCTGTGACAATGGTTCTGGACAACTTCCCTTTTGGCGACTTCCGTGGAGACTTCATGAAGTGGTTGGAGCACTACAAGAAGTGCATTGAAATCTATTGTTGTGAGAGCACGACACCCTCTGATGTGAATAGACAAGACCACTACATATATATAGTAGCAGTCTGACGTAGTTTGCAGTCCATAGTTTGGTCTTCGAATTCCAGGTGCAGTTTACAGTTTTAGTTAGTGTGTTGGAAATATTGATTGTTGGTTCATAAAAGATTGTTGGTTCGGTGTGTGTTTGTTACTGCCGGTGTTTCTATTATGTATAGTTATAACACTGTTGCAGTGTATTCTTCATCGTCGACAATATCAACTGTTCTACAATATTGGAGATGTAAGGATGTAATAATATCAGAGGATCCTACTTTGAATGAGATTAGAGATTTGTACTTCTTTGAAATTAATGCCTCTTCTGAAAAATTTCAAGATTTCTAGAATGCATCATGTTTTTACACACAGTAGTCACATTGAATCTGTTTGTGGATTATGTTAAAAAAACAAGTAGAATTAAAAAGATTATAACAAATATTTTTCCTGCCTTGGATAGCAATGATATTCTTTGCAAATTCCCATAAGATTTTTAAACTCCTATCTTGGAGATGGTAATAATAACTGTATTTTAAAATTCATTTGGGATTTGGCAGTGTGCTGATATTTTCAGGATCAGAGTGTGAAATAAAAAAAGAAAACAAAAATGCTGGAGAAAAATGCTAAGAAAGCAAGATAAAGTAATAACAACAATAACCATTCACTCTATTATCTCTTCATTGTACATTTCTATTATCGCTGGTGGTGGTAAAATCTATGATAATTTCATGTTAATCCTCACAAGATTTTCAATCTCCTTTCTTAAAAATGATGATAATAACTTCAGCTTTCAATTCATGTGGGACTTTGGTGGTGGTCCTATATATATTTAGGATCAGAGTGTGAAGTGAAAAAAAAAATGAAATAAAAAAAACATAAAATCCATCAACAACCACACACTCTTCCATCTCATTCTTGCATGTTGTATTTATTGTTGTTTTTTGTGTTAGTTGTGGTGGTGGAGGACCATGACTCCTGGTGCCTTTCATAGCAGAAGAAGAAGAAGAAGAAGAAGAAGAAGAAGAAGAAGAAGAAGAAGAAGAATTAGAAAACGATTGGCAAATAAGGCAAATATTGATAAGGTTAATCTTCACTGCTCTCACCAAAATTTGTATTATTAAACATTAGATACACCTCATTATACTTGTAAAATTGTACTGTTTGATATATAATTAACCTCTTAATTTTTTCCAACAGTAGAGTAGAATATAATTGTAATTTTTCAAAGCTTGTAGTAGCTATGTCGTCGTCATCTTCCTCCTCCTCCTCCTCCTCCTCCTCCTCCTCAACGTCATTGTCATTGTCCTACCAGTGGTGATTATGAAGGTGGGATGATAGTATCATCCACCATCTCTCATGATATAACAAAAAGAAAAAAAGGAAAATCCCATACCCTTGACAAGGATATTATTGCACCAGCTATCAGAGATGTCACTGAAACTGTTATAATGAAAGACTCTTGGCCAATTCCAAAATGCAAACTTTTATGTACTAAGAAAGTGAGTTGATGCATGGATGAAATGGCCATCGAAGTGGGAAAATTTGGGGGGGTCAGAACTTCAGCATTACAAGTTTTCTATACAACCAAATGAATCATCATTTACTCTTTTACTCTTCAACTTATTTCAGTCATTTGACTGCTGCCATGCTGGAGCACCACCTTATGGTAATTCAAATATTTTCATGGCCTATCTTAAAGGGCATTTCTGATGAATTTTCATTTTCTAATTATCTTAAAACAGATACAAAAGAGAAAACAATATTTTGATGCTAAGAGGATTATTTGAAAAAAAAAAAAAAATTAATGTCCTACTCCAGAAGATGAATACCGTGGCTATACTAGGCTTTTAAATTTTATTTTTAAAATATACACAATGCGGGTCAATAAGTCGTCAATGATTCCAAGAAAGAATCAATAAGATAAGAATTTTCCTGACCCCTGTCCTAGAACATCTCAAGAAAGTAAGCCTGCCGGTTGGCAAAGACTTACTTACCAACACAACAATGTCAGACATGTAAATATGTTGTCTCCTCTCTACCTATTCTATTATTTCTTTACAATATGAAAAATTCTCTGCTCCTTACCTTATACATCTAAGTCTTCCTTATACATCTATCTCTCCTGTTTCTGCCACTCCATACTGCACCTCAGTTCTTCACCCAGGTTCTGCTCTAACCATTCTGACCAATCTTTTCTCCCCAGAACAAAACTGGTCTGGAATTCCCACAAAATTAATATATTTTCTGCAGAAAATGACTTCGAGTTGTTAAAACTGATTGGAAATTGTACTAATATAAGCAGTCACAGAGTGCCATGACAGGAAAGGTAATGGATACAATTCCTTCCTTCCTTCCTTTCTTTAATCTTTATTCCTTCCTCCTCTTTGATAAACTTTTCCTTGCAACATAACTAGAAGAGATGGACATCAATGATAATGAGTATGGTACTTAAAATACAGTTTGACAGCAGCAAGATCAGATTAGATATGTAATAATACACTGAAGAATTCCAGATTGGTGGAGATATGTAATCTCTCTCGTGACTTTCCTTAACATACATCACAAAGTCAAATTGCGAGAGACACGTGAAGGAATTTGGCTTTCCAACTAGGATATTATAAGAGATTAGATAACACTAGAAGCAGAACTGATGAAAACTAAGTGGATTATTTGGGTATTTCATTCATTTATTTATTTACTACTACTGCCACCACCACCACCATAATCAACACCATCACCATCTTTCACCATTATTGCTATTACTATTATATTTTTTTCACAGGTACATATTTAAATATATATCTGATTCTGTAATAGTAGAAACAAATTCTTACTTTTATGGTTATTTTTTCTTCTTTTTTTCGTAATTTCACATTCAATTGAAAAGTCCAATCTACACCAACTCACATCACTATGTGGCAGATTCTAAATGTCACATAGCTTAGCATGGGGACTTAATTTCCTTCAATCAATCGCAATGTAACAATAGTACTATTCATGGTTATCTTACACACACACACACACACACACACACACACACACACACACACACACACACACACACACACACACAGAAATAAATAGATAACAACAGACAGATAATGTGTCAATTCACTACAGCTGTTTCCAACGAATTTTTAGTTGATTAATGGAGACATTACATTAGTAAAAACATTTTCATCGGGTGAATACATGAGCCACAACATTCAAAAAACAATCAAAAGATTAACCTTGAACTCTGTTGTGCATGTGCTCTAAGTTTTAATGTTCTAGCTCACTTCTGCTGTTTATAGCAGTTCTAGGAAGGAAGGAAGGTGTATAGCATGTGATTGATGCATAGAACATGACAGAGAAAGTTGAGCAGAGAATCTGCATTAAATTTTGCCAAAAGCTTGGCAATACTTGCTTTGAAGCCTAAAATTTTTATATTAAATGTCGAAAGTTATATTTGAATTGAATTGTACTTGGGCATAACAATTTCAATATGAAAAATATGTGTTTAACTGCAGCAGGGTTGTGTATTATCAGTTATTCTTTTCATAATTATTTTGAACTGGATTGACATGCACTGCCATATTGTAGGGGTGGTACCACAATCAGTGGATGTAGGATTGGTCAGGAGATATTTGCCAATGGCGTTTTTCTACTTGGTTCATCAGAAGATGATCTCCAGTACGTACTAAATGAGTTTGCTGCTGAGCGCTGCAAAGTAGAGGTGAAAATTAATGTTGCAAAGACTGAGACATCAGTCCTCTCAAGAAAGTCTTTCCGTAAACTCTGCATACTAGTGAAGCATCACCAAGACAAGTGGAGTTTAAGCATCTCGGGACCATATTCCCAAGTGATGAGAATTAGAAGGGTGAATACGAAACAAGAACTGCAGGTGCTGGCATAGTAATGTACCAACTCCAGCAATCAACTCTCAAAAGAGGTAAGGTTGGTAAATAAAGCCAAACTTGCTATCTTCAATTTGATTTCCATGCCTGTCTTCACATATGGTCATGAATGCTGAGTAATGACTAAGCGTAAACTGTTGAATACAAGTCGCCAAAATGGGGTCTGAAGAGCCTTTGGAGTATTACTACTTAACAGTGTATATAGCTCAGAAATCAGGGAATCTTTTCAGGTCAAGTCACTACTTCTCAGCATTAAATGGCCTCAATACCAATACATCAGGCATGTGATGAGAATGTCACAGAAAAGAATTAGATAATAATATCTTTCGTTTCTGAAGTGTAGCATAAATTTATGTAATGTTATTTTAGAAATGTTGATTATTATTGACATTCTAAGAAGAAGCTGTTCATGAAGAATTTATGACACAATATTTCAGTACTAAAATATGCAGCTTATTTATTTCTAGTGTTAAAAGTAATTTTCTCTTGTTCAACTGTGAAATATCCTTCATCCAAAATAAATAAGTTTATATATTATCCTGCACGAAAATATATCAGTCTGTATAAATATTTTCTTTATTTTTTTTAGCTTACTAATTAGATTAATAAATCAAATGACTAATGGAAAGGATCACTTACTGATTCATAAGGCAATTTAATCTTGAGGCTGTCAGTCTTTAAACCAACCAACCGTCTTTTGCTGATTTCATAAGAACTAGCTTCCTTTTATTTTATTTTCTGAAAATATTCTGAAAGTATGAAAAGGATTCGCTTCAATTTCTCACATTACCTCAATTTCGTGATTAATCATAACTTGAAGAGAAGTGAGATAGAATAATTATAATTACTAGAAATATATCAAATTCAGAGAATTTGGACATGTTATGAATTATACATATTTGTACATATATATGTGTATGTATAAATGTGTGCGTGTGTGCGCTCGCACACTCACATGCATGTTGGCAGGGAAAAGTGGATGTTGAACAATGATGATGTTGATGATTTATGACAATAATGAGGGTGATAATAATGATGATGATGATGAAGAGAATGAGGATGGTTATAATGATGATGATGATACACACACACATACACATACACACATATATATGTCTTTATGTGCCTAGATAAATTATATTATCTTCTGATTTTAGTCATCCTCTTTGATCTATTGTATAATCATTGGGCATAAGTTTAGACCCAAATATCTTAAAGTCATTAATTAAAGCTAATAAACATCTTTAATAATATAAAGATCACGTTTAGAATGCTTGTATCTACAATATCAGAGGTTGACATGTGTTAGAGTTGGTAAGGTTAAACCACGTTAATTATTTAAAGATGGATTCGATAAAATGTTTGCTAATTTAGTTTTCTTTTGATACATGATGCATTAAAAGGATATCTTTGCAATGGAATGGTTCATTAGAATACCTTATTGATTAGTTCAACAAAAGTACTGGAGCTTGTTAAGAGTTGATGAAAGGAAATTCTCATATAACAAGCATTCTACAATTCCAAAGTTTTAACATTTATTAATATTGAAATATTTCCTAGTTAAATCATTAAATGTTATCAAACTACTATTAACTGAAATAGATATTTAAGTTCATAATAATGTGCTAAGGTGATTCTACTAATTACATAAGTTCAAATCATGTTGTATCATTACCTAAAAGACACCCTCTACTTATCTCCAAATATCTAACATAAAAATGTGTTCCATGCCCAGTTCTTCAGTCAGTGGCTCTTGGTTTAAATTTCGCATACGTATATGCAAAATCTGAATCATCTTTGTAAGTTGTCTGAACAGCAACTTAACTATTCAATAATCTATAAATGATTTTTGAATTTTTGAGAAGTCGCCACATAAAAGTATCCAGCACACTCTGTAAAGCGATTGGTATTAAGAAGGGCATCCAGCTGTAGAAACCATGCCAAATCAGACTGGAGTCTTTTGTCTCTCCCCAGTTTGCCAGCTCTGTTTGAGTAGAATTGTATGAATGTGTGAAACATCGGACAAAAGTGATACATTAGAAGCAAATCAAAATATTGACCAAAAATGAACTCGAAATTGTGCAACCCACTATAGTTACCAAGGTTATTTTAGCTGTAAAAAAGAGTTGTTGAGTCAAAAACATAGTTCATTTGGTAGATAGATAATAAGCAGCTTTCTTTATTATAATACACATGTGACTAATTCGGAGAAACATTACTTTCGTTATTCACACATCGTCACTCTCGTAATGCAACACTTTGTAATTTTGGTTCAAATTGAAAGTGTGAAACTATTTTCACTTTCTAATGAAACCTGGTCATTGTAGAGAAGTGTATTTGAAATAACTATTGCTGGCTATTGAGATAACGTAGAAAATGTGCAAATGAAAACAAAGTTTATTTGACATTTGTAATTGATTTGATTGCTCTGGAAGGTGGCAGGCTGGCAGAATTGTTAGCATGCTGGGCAAAAT
>NC_068992.1:51501648-51502138 GCF_001194135.2 Octopus bimaculoides
GGTAAGTCACCAATTTAGCAAAAGTTAGTATGCATCGCCAATGTATGAAAGTACAGACAGTCAACATTTATTTGGAACATATACTAAAAGTTTTAAAATTCACGATTGAATGAATGTCATGGGGAAGAAAGTATAAGTCCAAGAAAATTCAGAAGGCATAATTCAGTTTCTCGTGCAAAAATAATTTATGTTGCAATTTTGAAACGAATGCTGAACCAAATGTATAAAAAGGAAGACGCTGTTTTTGAAGTGTGTAACATTATAGGCTGTAGAAGAAATACTGAGTAGTGCAGTAAAATGTTTGTGCAATGTTGATACTCACAGTGATGAAAAATACAAGGATCTTAAAAAAAAACATTATCTTGCAACTGGTTAGAAGGAGTGAAATAACATTTCTGTAATTATATTGAAAGAGTCGCTGAGGTTTTCTATTTCGGCAAGTTTCCGGATTCGTTATAAAAACCAGAATAATATTTTTTCAGATATATTT
>NC_068992.1:51502148-51502717 GCF_001194135.2 Octopus bimaculoides
TGGGATCGATGCAATCAACTGGTCCCCTCCCCCGAAATGTCAGGCCTTGTGACTATAGAAGAAAGGATTTGATAGTTCTGGTCTTAACATCCGTTGGTAAGAATAGAAGTCATTTGACGACACCGTTTTGTTTGTAATTGGCTATCCTGTTGCAGGTTCAATCCAAGGAATATTGAAATAATACCCATCTTGTTTATTCCACAGAATAAGATTATACAGGAGAAGATCATAACAGGGATGAGTCTGTGAAACACATTTAAGGTTATCTTGAACACGAATGAGAATATTATGATTTTCAATGGGATCACCAACCATAAGGATGACTACTTCATTAGATGTGGGCTCATTAAAACAGAGCAAAATGTTCTTTACTATAGTTTACAATAGACTTAATGGATGCAAAAACACACACACACTCATAAAATTGATAATATTGAAAACAGCAAAATGTATACACATGAAGTTCATGCAAAATGAAATGTAGTCAATATAGGTGCAGAACATATTTTCTGTAGTATAGTTTTGCCATTAAAAAATGGTAAGTCACCAATTTAGCAAAAGTTAGTATG
>NC_068992.1:51502727-51502962 GCF_001194135.2 Octopus bimaculoides
GTTAGCATGCTGGGCAAAATGCTTGAGCAGTATTTTGTCTGTTCAAATGCCGCTGGGGTCAACTTTGCTTTCATTTTTTCAGGGTCAATAAATTAAGTACTAGTGAGACACTGGGATCGATGCAATCAACTGGTCCCCTCCCCCGAAATGTCAGGCCTTGTAACTATAGTAGAAAGGATTTGATAGTTCTGGTCTTAACATCCGTTGGTAAGAATAGAAGTCATTTGACGACACC
>NC_068992.1:51504082-51504825 GCF_001194135.2 Octopus bimaculoides
TGTAATTATATTGAAAGAGTCGCTGAGGTTTTCTATTTCGGCAAGTTTCCGGATTCGTTATAAAAACCAGAATAATATTTTTTCAGATATATTTGTGAGTATTGTGAGTGGTGTTAAATCAACCAAATCTTCATGTTCGTAGTACTTCAAAGTGAAAGTTATTGTTTGTTTGAAGTCCAGGCAGCAAGTAAAATTTTGATATTGGTGTGTTTTACTGTTGATGGGGTGAGTTACATACATAAAGTAACACACATATATATTAACACATACGTGTTAATATATGCGTGTTAATGAAGCCTATCTCTGTCCCTGTGTGTGTCTGTCTCTGTCTTCAGATATGTGTGTGTGTTTGTATGTCAGTCATCACAAAAATTTATGTATACTGACAGACAGAAACACTGTCACATACATGCTTGTCAGTCATCGGCCTAACATACGTAATGAACTCGCAAACACATAGAAAATGTGATGTAATTGTCGTCGTCGTGGTGGCGATGGAAAAAGATGTTAGCAATAGGGGACTAAAAGAAAAATGATAATCTTAAATTTTTGTAATGCAAACAATTGAATGAAAATATAGTTTAGTTGGTAGCCAAAAGCATACTGAATCTTTTGATACCCCATATGTCAAAAACGGCAACTCGGTTTTGGAATGCATAAGGAACATACACACACACATACAAACTCTCATATATATATATATATATATATATATGAGAGTTTGTATGTGTGTGTGTATGTTC
>NC_068992.1:51505270-51508004 GCF_001194135.2 Octopus bimaculoides
ATATATATATGTATGTATGTATGTATATATACATACTTTTTTAAAACCAAAACAATGTTAAAAAGTTAAAAAAATTAAGAATGCAATCGATCGTTAGTTCTGTAACTTATGTAGACTGGTGGATATTCAATGCATTATACTATTTATACATGGTATATTCTGGTTATTATTTTAATTCTAAAGGAAGATAGAGTAAGGAAAGAGAAAAGACAAAGTGAATAAGAAATAATGAGAGATTAGTTCTTTCCATGTTTTTTCATCTGTCAATGACAAACCAGTCTTTTGAAGTTTAAAATCAGGTGGTATTATTCTGTTTTTCAAACTTTTCTTCATTGAATTAGTTATATGTTGAGTGTTTGTGTGTGCTAAAATGTGTTATAGAAAGAAAGGAGATGTAAAATATTAAACAAATTTAGATTTAATTGTGTAAACATAATGCTTTGAAAAAAAAATGTTTTTACTATTTCCATACATGAAAACAAGTATTTTCAAGCAACGTAGTGCTCTTATGAGAAATTATGAGTTAACAAGGGAAATTGAAATGCATGATAATGATCATGGGATGTACATTTAAATGACAAATTTCTGTCATGAATCTACATCAAAATGCCACTGTGGATGTGTGATTCAATGTTGTTCTTTTAGAGCACAGAAACTCAAAAATATCAGATACTTAGAAAAGGATAAGAAATGAGTAAGAACTTACATACTACCTGTGTGTGTGTGTGTTGTGTCGACGCCCCCAAGCGAAGAAGTAGGATCGCCCAAGACATATAAATAGAGGTACTCTGACCGTGGTAGAGAAGTTGAGTAGCTCTTGGGCAGCAGTCGAGTAGAGATCATCCGAAGGTGCTAGATAGCAGTAGCTTGAGACATAACAGTGTGCATGTGTATATTAAAGTGTGTGTGTGTGCCATTGAAGTTGGTCTCTGAATAAAGCACTTCAAGAAAAAGACCACAATCACTATTCAAAATTCTGCTGTAGTTCTCTTACACTTTCTCAAGACTTGCTGCGTCAGTTGCCTATTTCTGCTACTTGGGTTCCCATATTTCCTCTAGAAGCACAAGTTAACATTCATAAAGTGATAATACAGCCAGCATCCAACTAGGTATGGAAAATTTGAAATGTACTACAGTTGTCACATGATCTAAAACAACACCTCTTTCATGCTACAGTAGAATCTGCTTTGCTCTAAGGCACTGAGTATTGGTTTCTTTACAGTGGCCCCAAGGTAATCACTAGACAGAACATACATATGACTTCTGTGTAAAGACTTTAACACCTCTAATGCCAGCCACATATGAAACAAATCTGTATATGGATCTGTACCACTCATCTGCTGGATAATCAAATTAAGATACTGTTTTCATCAAACAAATCAACCTGTCACAACAATTATTTTCTATAACCCCATGGTGATGTTGAGTGAGCAGTTTGGAGGTAGAAATCCACTCACAATGCTTTGGCCAGTTAGAGGCTATAGTTCAAGACACTTGCCCAAGATTCTACAGTGTGTGGTTGAACCTGAGACTATGTGGTTGAGAAACAAAGTTATAATGTGTGTGTATGTGTATGTATAATTGAAGGGATACTTTCAGTTTCCACCTACCAAATCCACTGAAAGACTTTTGTTGTCTCAGATTCTTAACATAAGTCACCTGCTGAAGGTGCCACAAGATACAAGAGATTCAGAAACCATGTTCTTTGGAAATAAACCTCTTAACCAAATAGCCATGCTGGCATCTACCAATGCTTGGCATGTATACATATATACATGACATTCTTTTGTTGAAAATATGACTTTTGGAATTTTCACAACAAAAATATATTCAAACAATAAAAAAAATAGTACTGTCTCTTTTGCTAATAGTTTCCTGTTCAACAGAGGAATGGCTTCCAAAACAAGAACAAGACAATTCCTAACAAAAACAACATATATGTATATATCTATATCTATATTTAAATTTATATCGATATTTCTATTCATATCTATCTATATATATATATATATATATATACACATACACACACACATATATATATATATATATATATATATATATATATATATATATATATATATATATATATATATATATATATATATATATATATATATATATATATATATATATATATATATATACATACATATATGTATATATATATATATACATATACATATATATATATATATTTATATATATGTATATATATATTAATATATAAATATAAATATATATATATATATATATATACAAACACACACACACATATATATATACATATATATATTTATATATATACATACATGTATATATATTATACATGAGAGTGTGTATAAACTTCTGTGCATATCTTTATCTTTTGCCAAAGAAAATGAAGAGCAGCAGACATAGACAGATTGACGGTCATACAACAACATAGATGAATATATTTATACATTCCACAATAGTAAAATCAGTGATTGTTTATTACTTATTTCACTGAAATTATCATTTACTATACTATTTTAACTTCTCACATGATATTGTCTACTTTGAATAAAGTGTAATATATTCTAACAAAAATTTTTTGTCAAATGAAAGTAAACAGACAGACTGTATTTCCTGCAGCATCTATGTTTCAGCTAGGTGTGCATGTGTGTGTAAGTATATATATGCATATATACCTACACATATATCTGTATATATATATATATATATATATATATATATATATATATATATATAT
>NC_068992.1:51508021-51508668 GCF_001194135.2 Octopus bimaculoides
ATATATACATACATCAGTGGCGTACGGTGACTTCCGGGGTTGGGCATGCAATGAATTTCTCTTCCCCCCACCCGCCACACTGGCAATTTTTCATTAAAAGAATTTTCGTATTTCTACGATTTACATACGGGAGATTCTGAATATGCAGTCACCCCCGTATGATCTAGAATAAGCAGGGAATAAAAAATGGCTCTGTAGAGATGAGCCTGAAACAGGTGTATTGTTTGTATTTTTCTCTCTCTTCGAAACATCAGTACTTTCCCCTCCTCACTCACCCTTAAAAATGTCTAAAATTCATAAGTGAAATGGAATAAAGATGATATTGGATTCTGTTAATATTTTTGCATATGCGGAATCTCTGTTAAAGGTAGGAATTCGAAAAAAATTTTCACAAAATTTCGTTTTTCAAAGGGGTGCGATTCTGCATTAGCCCCTATACCTATTGGTTCAGCTGAATCAATTTGAATTGATTTAATAAAGAGAACACATTTAGTTACATTATATGGCCATGGTTTTAGATAGTTACGCTCTCGAAGACAAGTCAGGTGCTTTATCCTGCTACTTGTCAATTCCGGGAAAAATGTTGATACTCAAGCAGACTGTTCTGAGACTTACTGAACTCCGTATATTAAAAGACTACGTCTCAC
>NC_068992.1:51510126-51511676 GCF_001194135.2 Octopus bimaculoides
GTCAGAAAGTGGAACGAGGCTAGCAACAAAAGACAGAGAGGGGGTGTAACGTGGTCTTCTCAAAGCAGACGTACGAGTCAGTGAAAGAGGGGGAAGGGGAGGCAGAATATTTTGAAAACACCTGGGCGGAGTTTCTTTGAAACAAAAGTAACTATTTTATCTAATTTTCCGATGATATGGATAAAAAACGACAGAATATGCATCGCATACCTTGCATGCCTGATATATATATCTGTATAATCTTGCAAAACAATGAGGAACAAAATAATGATGCGTATACTTACATAAAACTCATCTCTGTACAGAAAAAATGGTGCTCACTGCGGGATATTTTGTCTGGGAGAACAATTCCTTCCTAAATGCTTCGGGCTTTAAAAACATAACCTACTCCAAACGATATCATGAAATTTAACCAAAAAAAAAAAAAAAAAAAAAAAAACACTGGTGTCTGATAATTTGTTGTTGCCATTTACAGCATGAAGTGCATGTTTTTAATGCATGAACTCTCTGGAGGGAAATTCTTCTCTGATCTAAGAGTAGAAACATCAGTCTGTACACTGATCTTCCAATATGCCTGTATTCTTATTCTTTCCATTCCTGCAACTATATAACTGCCTCTCAATAAACATAATGTTTGGTCTGCCTGTCTATTTATCCATACACCTACACATCAACATGTCTCCTTTCCCATCTATCTTTCTATTCAACTAACTATTGGCCTGTACGTACGTATCTTTTCTTTTAACTTTCACTTGATTCAGTCATTAGCCTGTGACCACAACTGAAGACATTTTAGTCAAATGTATCGACCCCAGTACCTTCTTTTAAAGCCTGGTACTTACTCTATCAATCCTTTTTGCTGAACCGTTAAGTTATGGGGACATAAATATACCACCACTGGTTGTCAAATAGTGGAGGGTGGGTGGGACAAACACAGACACAAAGAGACACACACACACGCACACAAGATTTACAAGACTTTGGTCAGCCTGAGGCTATAGTAGAAGACACTTTCCCAAGGTGCCATGCAGTGGGACTGAATCCAGACCCATGTGGTTGTGAAGCAAGCTTCTCACCACACAGTCAAGCCTTTTTGCTAAAAGCTGTATTCATGCAAGCATTCTTTCATTTATGTGTGGCCCTGTGAATGTGTGTTCTCATTCATGTATGCACCATAAACAGAACACAAAACTCTCAGATCATTACCTGAGTTGACTCTCTCTTCTTACAGTATACACATAACATACCTCATGTTCTATTGATGCCTGTTTTAATTCTAGATATTGTGCATTTATGTGTGCAAGGGCAACACATCTCTCCGATGATTACTTGAGAGAACTCAATCACCTCACAATAAACTCATCATACTTTTATGTTCTGATGTCATCTGTTTTCATGCAAAGTAGTTGTAGGTTCTTTGTACACCTAATGAGTGAAAAGCACAATTAAAACAAAAAAACACATAGTGATTTGTACTGTCTCCTATAAATTTGTATCTTATTTAGATATAATTGTGTGTATATTACACACACATATACATACATACATAT
>NC_068992.1:51511686-51520601 GCF_001194135.2 Octopus bimaculoides
ATCACTGTACAAACCATAGAGAACATATAGTTATATACTAGAAAAAATTATATAAATTATTCACCTGTTTTTGAGTTACAAAATTTTTGTGTTGATAGGAATTTTCTTATTGTTAAATATAAGTTCATCAAAATATTTTTGTGTCTTATATGGCTTTATATATATATATATATATATATATATATATATATATATATATATATATACATATGGAATGGATGCATGCATGTATGCATATAAACTAAAATTGTTAAAATGTATGCTTCCAATCTCTTTCATTGATATAATATAAATAGACATTTCCATTTAAAAGAAATCAAGAAATTATTCAAACTGACGATTGCTATAAGCAATGTTTTCATATTAGTATAAATGAATGCCATTACATACGACTACTCAGAGAAACTATGTCAAAGGAGTAAGCCACGAATTCTAGTGTCGACTGTGACTGACAGTTATATGAAGTACAATCATATTGTAGACATAGTGCAAAATATAACTTTCAAGCATGTCTAATATTTATGTTTGTTATTGACGATTCTTCAATTTCTAGCCACATTCTTATTGAAAAACTTCTATTTCCCCAAAGATTTTTCCAATTCTATAATAACATTCTAGCTTTCAGACTTTCTTTGAAATTAGTAATGGAATTTTTACTGTAATTGTTTTTAACGATAACTATCTATTTTGTTATGTATGTAAAATATTAACAACACCAACAATAATAATAAAATAATAGAAATGAGTTTAAAAAGAAGAAAAGAATAGAAAATATTGTTTACATGTTTTAAATTTCTGTTGGATGTTAGTGAAGAATTGGTTTCTCTGGGATATTGAACTAGTGTGAAGATAGTAGATTGTTCCAATATTAAATTGAACAAAACATTCACACATACTTAGTTCCAAATGTGTAAAACAAGCCAATGAGAAAGTTTTTATGAGATTGTTCAAATCTGCTAGAAATAGCTGTTATTCCTTCCTCAAATCATTTATTGCCGAATTTATCAGGAAAGGACATATTTGATATTGCAGTCATAGATACACAATGTCTGAACAAGAGAAGATGAGATGATCCTGAATGGAATGACTTTGCTCATCAATCTTCTTAGGGCTTCATCATTATGAAGTCAAGCTTACTCAGATTACAACTTTCAGTGGTAGAATTACATCTATGATTACCAGTTCTCTGGATATTAATAGTGGTTCCCCAGAGACATCAATACTATTCCATCTTGTATGTTTCACCATTGATCATTTCTTAATTGATTCCACCATAAAATTTTCATCTACCATACAGCATCTCAAGGCTCCTGATGTTGATTTTCATTTAGACAAATTCCTCACTTTACTCCTGCCAAGTTTGCTTAAATTTGCCAAGAGTAAGGCTCTCAGTTTTATAGGGATAATGCAAACCCTGGTATCATGATTAGAGCAAGAATCAATTAAGGCTTACCAAACACTAAAATGCAAGAAGATTCCTCCATCAAAATTACATCAGACATAAATACAAGATAAACCAAAATGTGAATGTGCTCAGAGCAATGCTTACATTCAAATTCATGTTAAATTCGTAGCGAGACATGTTAGCATTATTTTGTTGTGGTGGCATAGAACAGTTGTGCTATGCTCAAAACATTCAATCAGTATTGGCCATGAGAGGATACAGGTGACAGCTTCCACCCAGCAGTGAAGCGTGAGATTTAGAAGGCAAAAAATCAGTTGCTGATTGATTGTCCGGATGACAAGGCATTTTGCTGAGTTAATGCCGATTAGTAAATATAATTTTTACTGCAATGGGATTTCTTCCTCGCTTCACGACTAGATTACGTGACTCATTAGATTCTTACATCAATTTACATTTTGCAGTTATTAAGTATTGAATCTAACTACCTCAGAAGTTATGGAGAAATTAACTGATATCTCACTACATTTTGTTTCTCTTGAACACTTAATTACCTTGTGATGTGATTTCTAGTACCACATGTGTGATTTTCCATCAAGTAATAAATTGTTATGTTAATTTATGAAAGAACATTGCCTTCTGATAATTGTCTTTACATTCATGTAAAACATACATTCGTACATTACTGGAAGCCTTCTTACACATACACACATCAAAATCTACTTTCTAAAGTGTTAATTCTAACTCATAATTTTCTCTTTGCAGCAGATTTATTGTAGAATTAATTCTTTCTAAGTTCACAAAACAAGAAGTACTTCGAGAGACAGTGAAGCCCTTAAAGTTGTCCACACTCTTTCGTTTCTACTGTTTTGGTTATAATCCAAATGGTCAGTTTGGGTGTCAGTTACCAGCATAGTGAGAGCATGTCTTGCTTTGAAGATTTTCTACAAACCAATTCATATCGTGTTTAACCAGGTTAAGAGCACCAGACTCCTTGGAAGAAAGCAGCGAATGTATACAAAAACAAGGACGGAATGAACAAACAATGCTACACAAATACAGCAAGATCTTTCGAAATTCTTGATTATATTTACAATTAATTGAACAGCACGAATAATTCACCCTTTAGAAATATATTCAGAAAATGCCTGATCTCAGACTGATATGGTAATGTGGGATATTGCTAGCTAGTCAAATTGATCAGATTTATACCTTAAAGTTTTATATTTTCTAAATTTATCTAATATGCAGATTTGCCTCTTGATGGTATCTAAATATTCACTAAATGTTATGACAAACATCATTTATTCTAATTTTGTCAAATACTGTAAAACTTTCAATTCATAGGCTCTGCTACTATATTATCTCTTCCAGCAAAAGAATAAAATTGAATTTAAAATAAGTAGCCTTGAATTCTTCATTAAGTAGGATGAAAGTAATCAATTAATAAGGTCATGTGTAAAAATCGCTTACATTAATTGATATATTATGGCAGCAAAGTTAAAATTCGAATTTCAGAACATATACATTAGCGAGAAATAATTAAGATCATTATGAGTGAGATGAGTCAGAAACTGGAAATATTACTAAAGTGAAGAAAAATACTTTAATTGATATAAATCATTGATATATTTGAATTTATATCCAATTATTCTAACAGCTTTCTCTTAATCAAAGGAATATTGTGTTTACACTTACACCCAGTTTGTTTATTTGTTTGTTTTTCCTCCCTTCATTAAATATTGTTCACAATGTGAATGATTATTAATTATATAATTCAAGTTCATATATTTTTCATATATTTTTATTGTTGATAACTGTTAAAGTTATTGTTTCTCATCTTTTGTTCTTCTGTTTTGAAATTATGAAAAGATTCTAATATTATTGAAATCAAAGATAATATATCAGTTTAATTAAGATATGTGTATGTAAACGTGTAACCTACAAAAATTGTTTCACTGGCAGATGGTCATTTATCTAACTGAAGAAATCAATAGAGAGTTTATATTCTAAATGTATTCTCTTAAGCCATTCTTGGCCTTTACATGTACCAACATACACCTTCTCTTCCACATACCGACACATATATAAGTTCAGAGACAAAATTAGTCTATGAACACAAGTAATTATATTGTATTGCAATATCATAATTATCAGCTATTCTTGACATTTATCTGCTAACTTATAAAAATGATATTCAAAAGCTAAAACTATATATCAAAAAAAAGGTCAAATAAATTGATCTGTTAATTGATCTAATTCCAATAGAATATGGAATGTGAACCAATTACTAATGAACTTTTCAACTCACCGTTTTCTATAATAATAGTTGATCAATCTCATTGCTGTCTATAAAAGTCTGCCTTTTTGGTTGTAATGTGTTCAACGCTAAACTGCACATACGGGGATAGTTACTATACATTACTACAAATGTAATTCAATCAATTTATTCATTTATTTATTTATTTATTTTTGTTATAGAATCAACAGATTATAGTCTAATAAAGAAAAGGTATTGAAATAGCATAAATTTAGAGCAGTCAATATAGCTTTGAAAATACTATTTGTTTGATTAGATGCCTAAATATTAGAAATGTATTTTTACTTGCATTCATTCATTTATTTATGTATTTATTCATCTGTTTAGCCATTCGTTTATTTATTTATTTATTTATTTATTAATTATAAAGGTGATGAGCTGGCAGAATTGTTACCATGCCAGAAAAAATTGCTTAATGGCATCTCTTCCAGCTTTATGTTCTAAGTTCAAATTCTGCTGAAGTCAGCTTTGCCTCTCACACTTTCAGGATTGACAAAATAAGTACAAGTTGACTACAGGGCTCGATGTAATTGACTTGCTCCCTTCCACAAAATTTCAGCAAGCTGGCAGAATTATTAGCATGCTAGACAAAATACTTTGAAACATTTCTTCTAGTATTATGCCAAGGTTGATTTTAATTTTCATTCTTTTAGAGTCAATAGAATAAATACTGGTTGAACAGTAGGGTTGATGTAATCAATTTGCCTCTTTGTGGTGTGTAAGGATTTGACTGCTATTTCTAAATATGCAGAGCAATAGCTCTCATTCTGAGATTTATGAACCCTGAGGGTTGACATACACTAATAGGGGTCCATGAGCTACATTCAAAATTTTAAAAGGCTGTTATGTAAAATAATTAATTACTCAGTTACATACAGTTATTCAGTAATATATAGATATATATATTCATAAGGAAATACAACTGAAAAATAGGGTTTGTTAATAAAATCAGCTTCCTGTGTAAAATAACTTATTGGCATTTCACAATGTTAGGGTCTATTGGAAAAAAAAAACGTTTAAAGGGGCCATTGGTAGTGAAAAATATTGGAATAACTGACATAGAAGATCTTTCAGGTTACACACAAAGTAGAGGAAATAAACATCAATGGAAGAGATAATTCATTTTCTCTAGTTAGCTGAACTAAGCACTAAACTGTCTAGATTCTATCGTAGTATAATATTTCTATATGTATTGCCTCTTTTATTCTACCATAGTCTATTTTGTGTTTTTTGTTTAAGATAGAAGCTTTATCTTATTGTGACATGTCATTTCCATTTTTACATGACTTGTTCTCTCATCCCTCGTTTCATAGTTTCATTACTGATAAGAACTATTCCATATTCCAAAGTCTGATGCAATGAACAGAGTTGGGTGCCAACATGTCCAAAAATTGACATCCAACATTGGATATTTTCTTCTGTAGTTGATGCAACTCGTGGATGATTCAAAGGTAGGAAAAGTACACTGTGATGTCTAATTACTTTCAATATTAATGGCAGTGCCTCTGATTAAAGTTATATAAACAGGTACATGAGTCCAGAATTAGCACCTGGCTGGTATTCAACATAGCTAAATAGACTGGAGCAACACTACATGAAGTGTCTTATTCAAGGACACATTGAGCCACCAAGTCGAAATACTTTAACCATGATGTGCTTTCACATTATTACTCTTATGCACGTTTCTAATGCTCTTATGCACGTTTCTAGTGCTTCACCAGTTGGGACTTTGGTGAATAGACTTATCACATCTAGACTCACCATCTGGTTGGATTCAATGGGGGTATCCTTGATCAATTCTGTGAAGTGGATGGAATTCTTCACGTATGATATTGAGGCATTTAGGTGCCAGGTAGTATAAGATTTTGCTCTGAATAGGACAGCAGTCAACCACACGGTTGATCCCACACGGTTGATTTCAGGTATTCATTTCCAGCTGGGTAAAATCAAATAATGTGTACAACATAATATTTCTGAAGCCATTCCTCTCCCCATCAGATCTCAAGTCTTTACTATGAGAAATATACGACTTGAGAATGATATTGCAGGAAAATACTCACCACAAACACATGATAGAGAAAAAAACTAAAATCAACAATAAATCTAAAAAGGTACAACTTATCATCTGACATAATTACATCAGAAGTGAAGATGGCAGGCTGGCAGAACTGGACAAAATGTTTAGTGATATTTCATCCAGCTCTATGGTTTGAATTCAAATTCCAATGAGGTGGACTTAGCCTTATATCCTTTCAATAAAATAAGCACTAATTGAGCACCGAGATCAGTGCAATTGGCTCAACTCCTCCCCAGAATTTTCAGACTTAGTGCTTGTAGTAGAAAAGACCAGAGCATTAGAAACGTGCATAAGAGTAATAATGTGAAAGCACATCATGGTTAAAGTATTTCGACTTGGTGGCTCAATGTGTCCTTGAATAAGACACTTCATGTAGTGTTGCTCCAGTCTATTTAGCTATGTTGAATACCAGCCAGGTGCTAAGGCTGCCTTCTCTCTCTTTAGCTCTCACACCTTCACCGTTGTCTGGGGCAGGTATGCAGAAATAAACAATGGCTTAGCTAAGGTGGGGCAATCAGAGCACATGCCTTGGATGCAACTTTGAGTGAGGTGCAATTTAGGCCAAGATCATTTTCTAATTTAGCCATTAAAAAAAAATTTGGTTGGGGTGGTGGGGTGTAATTTTAATGCCTGCCATGGGTGCCATTTACTCTAGCTTTGCACCTGGCCAACATAGTAACTCTCTTGACCAAGTGTTGGTGAACCCTTTTAGATGCAGACCGGATTGAAAATGTTTTCATACCTTGCAATACAAAGCGAATAAAAATGAAACTATAATCATTTAAGGCTATATAAACAGCATGGCACTTGTAATGAAAGAATCCTTGCTCATTTAATGATGTACAGCATCAGTATGTGTTATATATGACACTGCATACAGAGAAGTGTTAAAACATTTTTAGCTTGGTTGTTTCTGGGCAATTGTTGCTTTGAGGTAAATATGGTGTCAGCTCAGCAAGTATATTTACTTTCCGCAATGGAAACACATTTTGTCACATTTTCTTTTCTTAGAATCAATTATTCAGGAAAATAGTAATCTAATAGCATATCAAGTACTCTTAGTTACTGTTGTTCTATTTATTTAGGAAGCTAAAAACATTTACTACTTAAAATATCACATCTGAAGAAACATTTCTTTTTCCAAGTAAAGGGACCTCATTTCTTTATTTATGTTTTTATGTAAAACATTGATTCCTTTGAAGCCATTGTGAAAATGAGACTTCTATTGTTCTTTTAGCAAAGATTGATTTAGAAAACAAGGAATAACTGCCTGCCATGTTACATATTCAAAGAAATCAGTAGGTTGGGTGAAAAAAGACTGAGGGCCAGATTTAGTCCAGAGGTATAGTTTTACTGATACTAGCTCTCATCAGATACATCTCTAAATATCTCTACAGCCAATCATTATTAAGTCATATTAGATTCCGCCATAGCCCACAACACACAAACACCTAAGGTTGTATAATTACTCTATAATCAAGACAAGACATTGCATGTCATTTTACAATGCATCCCTCCTCCAATGGGCTAATTGAAAAGGAAATGAGAGTCCAAGAGAAATACAGTCAGGTAGGATTAGACTAGAGTGACCAGATGAGTGCAAGTCATTAATGTTTTGAGCCTAGGCACTCCTTCTGAATTAAGCAATCAAGGTATGCTAAAATGAGAGGAAGAAGAAGTAGGTTTGAGGTGTGGGTGGCAAGGGACACAAGGGTGATGGGGTATGTGTGTGTGCACACAAACACGTGCATATGAAGCCAATGGGTGAGTTGATTAAATGGTGAAAGACACTATTTTTTATTCCTATTTTTACTCCACTAGGCCATGCATTCTCACACAAAAGGTGTCTAAACTAAAAAAAACAATGAGATATCTACTCTTAACCTGGTAATATCAAAGCATAGGGAAATATCGAGTGTCAGTTCCTGAGCTAAACATCCACAACACATAAAAACACATGACTCCCAAATAAAAAAAAAATTGTTTGAAAACTACTTGTTAGATATATGTGAAGACGAAGATAATTATCAGGAATTGGTAATCTGTCAGTCTGCTACTAATACTGCATTGCTACTACTGTCAGCTGTTTGTGAAGCATGCTGTCTCATTTGAGACATACCATTAACACATTCCACTTGAAATCTTCCATTTTCAGCTGATTTCAAGACATCCTCTAGATACATTTCCTGTTGATCTTCATCTGAATATTCTAAAATTTCCGATATTTCTTCAGTTGTAAACAACCTACAACATTGTGCTGTAAACAAATTACACTGGAAATGTTCAGCTGTGGTGAGTTACATAATAAAGAATTTGGAGATATATTCAAACCAAAAATTATAATAGATACAAATCAAAAACAATTCACAAAAAGATCTAGTAAGTTGGCAATCCAAGTAGTATAGAATTCCTGTGGTGATTCAGGTGGGTTTTTGTGATAAGTTAGTCCTTGAAAGATGGTAAGAGTCAATGAAGTAATTGAAAAGTAAATGAGAGTCCAAGAGAGACATGGTCAGGTAGGAACAGACTAGAGTGACCGGATGAGTGCAAGTCATTAATGTTTTGAGCCTAGGCTCTTCTTCTGAATTAAACAATCAAGGTATGCTAAAATGACAGGAAGAAGAAGTAGGTTTGAGGTGTGGGTGGCAAGGGACACAAGAGTGATGGGGTATGTGTGTGTGTGTGTGTACACAAACAGGTGTGTATGAAGCCAATGGGTGAGTTGTATATGCGTGTATCTGCACACCTACATGTATGTGCAAGCAAGCATACAAACATGCGTTTGTGTGTGTGTGTGTGTGTGTGTGTGTGTGTGCGTGCACACGTGAAGGAGACTGTTATTAAATAATATATGTAAATCCTACCAGACGCCTTCAGTATTACTTTCTTTAATTTGTCCACTTACTTATACACACACATCGTCAGTATTTCATATATCACAAAAAGAAGCACACTGTTGACTAGTTATCCATAGAGCTAAGTGCTTTATGGATGTGAAACCATTTGTCAGTCTATGACCAGATATATGCTTAACAGTGTATATATATATATATATATATATTTAAGAATTTAAGGAATGGAGAAAACGCATGTTATAAAGTATGCAATTATAACAT
>NC_068992.1:51522606-51527709 GCF_001194135.2 Octopus bimaculoides
ATATATCAGTGTCCATACTGAAGTAGGTAGTTTCTACACAGAAAGTCAACATTTCCATCAAGTTTGTTATTGGTATACTAGTGCGTTCTTTTAGATGGGTGTCTGTCACTAGTTTTTCTTGAATCATCGATAGTGCTTCACCAGTTGGGACTTTGGTGAATAGACTTATCACATCTAGACTCACCATCTGGTTGGATTCAATGGGGGTATTCTTGATCAATTCTGTGAAGTGGATGGAATTCTTCACGTATGATATTGACTTTCCTGCTAATGGACTGATTATATCCACCAAGAAGCGGCTCAGTGGATGACATGCTGAACCTCTACAGCTCACTATAGGTCAAATGTAAATAATGTAAATAATGTAAATAATTCCTCATCCCTTAAATATAGAACTGAATTATGATGGTGTTGAGGATATAAATTTATATTCCTTGAAGGCAGATATGATCACTGTATTATTTGATAGCAGTCCTGTCTACTTTTATTTCTCCTCTATGCCTCACAGAATAAGAACATTGCTGGCATTGTATAAACTTATTAATGTCAAACCTTTCCCAAATCATAATAGAAAATTATTTTACTTTCACAGTGATTGATTTTGAAATATATATATATATATATATATATACATACATACACATATATATACACATATACGTTTATATATATATATATATACACACATACATATATACATACACACGCATCTGTGTACATATATATATATATATATACGTATATATTTATGTATATATGTATATGTAGACAGCTATCACTCTCTCTTTCTATATATTTTTATATATATTTGTGTGTATGTATGTGTGTGTGTATGTATGTGTGTGTGTACAAATACATATGTGTGTAATGAAGTTACAAGGTTTAATAAGAAATATATTTGCACACATTATTTACAGCCTTTTGTTTATCAAAACTTTGGATGTATGACACTAAGTAATAAACATATCGCATTTTAATTAGAAATTTAAAGAATATCAAAGAAGATAAGGATAGATATTTGACAGGATAATGAAGCAAGACTTATCCAAAATTTCTTCTGCGATTAATATTAGTACTTTAGATTTAGTGTTTGGAATAATTACATGACAGAAATTATTGTCCTGGCATATTAGAATGACACACAGCAGTAGCAGTGAAGTGGGATCTTTAATTTTGAAAAGCTGTATTATTTTTGTCTTTTCCATATTCAACCCTTTCTTTTCCATATTTTATGTCTACTATATTTATTTCAACTTTCTGTACATAAGCTGATGTACATATATGTCAGATCGTGGAGGCGCAATGGCCCAGTGGTTAGGGCAGCGGACTTGCAGTCGTAGGATCACAGTTTCGATTCCCAGACCGGGCGTTGTGAGTGTTTATTGAGCGAAAACACCTAAAGTTCCACTAGGCTCCGGCAGAGGATTGTGGCGAACCTTATGTATGTATGTATGTATGTAGGTAGGTAGGTAGGTTAGGTAGGTAGGTAGGTAGGCAGGCAGGCACGTACATTGTGGATATAAATAGGTAAAGAAATAGATAGATGGATGGGTAGATAAAAAGATGGATAGATAGATGGATAAATAGATAGATAGGTGTGTATATAGGTAAGTAGAATGATACATAAAGAGAAAGATAGATAGGTAGATAAGTAGTTGAATAGTTAGATAGATTGAGAGATATGTACATAGATATACAGGTTTGTAAATAGACAGACAGGACAGATAAATAGCTGGATAGATAGATAGATAGATAGATAGATAGATAGATAGATAGATAGATAGATAATTGTTTCATTGATGATGTAAATTGCTGCACCTAGAATCTTGCCTGTACACTTACTTACGAACATCCTTATGCAATAATATATATTGACATTTCACAGATATGAAGCAGATGCTATTATTTCTCTGATTTCATTCAAATCCAATAAATAGCATGCATTAGTAGAATAGTTGATGTCTCTATTAATATTACTCTGCAAAATAGTCATTGCACCAAAAGTATAATGGTTTTGACTAGAGTGACATCAGAATTGTGAAATCAGAAGCCATTCAATGACTTTTACCATTTGTCTTTAACACTTTCTTAAAGTGTTTTCTGATGATAGTATAGAATAGTGAACTAAAAATAAAACTATAGGAAGAAAGAATACAAAGAACATTGTCAAATAATAATAATAATGACAACAGCAACAACAACAACAATAATGATGATGATAAAGATAATAATGAAATTACCTCTGTTCTTTAAAGTCTGGTGTTTTCTCAAATTTTTGTTGCTTTCTGTCTCTTGCACAACCTGCACAAAATGTTCCATTGAAGATTAAGTAAATTCTTCTTCACTTAATGGATAGTACTTGTTTTTGGATTTTATTGTTATTATTATTATTATTATTATTATTATTGTTTTTCTTTTCTTTTTTTTTTTGGAAAGATGATTATCATCCCTCTTTCTACCTTAATCCGCTCAAATCTTTTCTCTTTTTTCTTTCGCTGTTTTTGTTTCCCTTACTTTCATGTCATTATTTCTTTTATTTGTTTTGTCATTGTTACATTCCATATGATTTTCGTTCTTTTTGCGTTTTTTTTTTTTTTTTTTTTTTGGTTAGTTATGCCATTTTTCTGCTGCTATCTAAAATTGAAGAAATCAAATTTTCAGATATATTTGAAACGTTTCCGAAAAATTTTATCCTTTTTTTTTAATATCTTTTTGTTATTTTCTTTTCCTTTTCTTATCTTCTTTCCTTTTTGTGTTTTCGTACTGTGCTGATAAAATATTTCTATTGCCTGCTGAATATTTCTTTGAAAAGAATAATTTTGTTTCTTCTGTAGATGACAGCTCTTTACAGCTAGAATAATACATTACGACAACTACTATAGCAGAAGAGTTGGCATTAAACTAACAAAATGCTAAACTATTAGGTATATAGTCTCAAAATGACATAAGTTTACAGCTTTATACCATATAATTATTATTTTTACTAATATTAATAAAAAAGAACAACTGTATTGGACAGGAGAAAATAATGGGAAAAAATCATAAATGCTAAAATAGAAATGTAGAATTAAGAAACAATTATGTTTCTTATTAATCCTCACCATAATGTGGATTGAGTTGGTTGTCCAAACAACAAAGGTATTTTTGATCTATAATATTCGATGAGATGAAAAGAAACTTCAGTCATAAAAATATGTTTATTATTTACTGTATTGAAGATTAACAAAAGTTGACTCTGTTCCAGTAAACAATTCTTGAAATAATTCTATTTCTATTTGTGTTTCTATTATAATTAACAACCAAATATAGCTAGAATTTGGGCAAGAGATCTTGTAGTTCACATAAAGCATTGTTATTTAAATAATAAACAGAAAAGAAGAAAAATGATTTAAAAAAAAAACAACTACAGTTATAAAAAGAGTAAAAACAAAAAAAAACAAAAATTAATCTATTCAACATATTAGTTTTAATAATTTCTAATCATGAACTGAAAAAACATAAAATAAGTGTGAAAAGTTGAATGTAAATAATATGGACAGTTTTATGTCAGATCATTATTGAAACTGGAAGATCTAGACATAAAAATTTGAATCTAGAATCTCATTGTAATATTTATGATAACTTCTTTAATATACAAGTTCCTGATAATCAATTCTGGATGTGTTTTCACCAATGAGGTTTTCATATTCGTATGTTCTTTAATCTGTGTATGCAGGTGGATGAATAGGATTCGGTAGTATTGCTTGTGTCAAACTTGTTACATTTCTTAAATTCGATAGCAGACACCATGAAAGCTCTGAAGCAGTCTTCAGCATTTTTAATCAAGTTGTTGGTTATTGCACATCTTCTGTCAATTTCAGATGTTTATTTCTAAAGTGTGACAATGTTTATAAATGTCCTTGTCAAAATGGGATTGAGTATCATTCATGATAAAGGATAGAAGTTGGTGGTTATTCGGTGAAGTAAAGCTGAGACAACAAAGCAAAAGGAGAAAAGAAAAACGGAAAAAAGTAAAAAAAAAAACCAGTTGATCCACAGAAATCATCATCTTTTGATGTCCATCTTCCATGCTGGAATGAGTTGAACAGTTTGACAGGATCTGAAAAGCTAGAGGGTTGTGTTGAGCTCCAATGTCTACTTCAGCATGGTTTCTACATCTGGATGCCTTTCCTAATGCCAACCACTTTGCAGAGTGTATTGAGTACTTTTTCATGGCCCTTGCACAAGTGAACTTATCAAGAAACTCATAAGGCAAGCCTCCTCAAGTGAGTGGAGGATGTAATAGAGAGAGAGGCAGCTTTGTGCCTAGTGTTGAAAAGCTAAAGTATGATAAAGTGACAGGAAGAGGTGTCTTTCAGAAGAAGAGATACATGGCAACGAAAGCTGGAGAAAAAGATACAAACGGCAGAGGTGAGATGAGAGAGCATACACTTATGGTAGAAGAAGATGAAAATATGGTTGAGGATCAGGAAGGGTGGGTGGGGATGTTTACAAGAAAGTGAAGGGATAGTGTCAGATGATTAGAGATGTGGTTAGAGGTGAATGCAGTGAAGGGAAAACAAAGATGGTGGAATGATCGATTGTGAATATTATTTTGGCAGGTAGGTGAAAGAAATAAGAGTAGGCTAGGGAAGATTGAAAGATATTTCTGTAGGAACAAATCTCAATAAAAATAAGCCTGTAGAACATACCCTAAGCGTTGCTAATTGCTTTAAGTCCCTACATAATCATGAGTAGATATCGACACCAACATATCTCCACAATCCCTTATCTCGGCTAAACATCTAGGAAATGACAGCTGGAAGGGAAAGAAAGAAGGGGTGTTTGTACTTGCACCTGACCAGTAAATCACTACAGCTGAAGTAACATAAAATAGAGTGCCTTGCTTAAAGTCATAATGTGCTCCCTGGTACAAGAATTGAAGCCACCACCTTATATGATGAATTCTCCTCGTAAATATTATCTATCTTGCGTCTCGGGTTCTCTGCCTGAGCACTTCATACTGCTGCCTATATAATACACAAACATTTTTTTACTATATATATATATATATATGTATGTATGTATATATATATATATATATATATATGTATGTATGTATAT
>NC_068992.1:51528006-51534392 GCF_001194135.2 Octopus bimaculoides
TGTGTGTGTGTGTGTGTGTGTGTGTATGGTTGTGTCTCCTTCTTTTGATATCCTGTGGTAGTTGTAACTGAGAATTATCATTAAGCATATGGTGTTGTTCATTTCCGGATTTTTTTTTGTGTGAAAGCATAATGTCTGGCCATAGAAAACCTGTTTCATTGAAGTCTATCCAACCCATGCTAGCACGGAAAAGCGATGACAATGATGATGAAGATGATGGGGGTCATGATCGTCATGGTGATAATGATGGCAGTAATGACATCGATGATGATAATAGTGATGACGATGGTGATGTTGATGATGACAATGATGATGATGCAAACCAATTTTTAAGTATGTGAGTTTGCATATCTTATTGTTAGGGTTAAGTTTCTGTATCTTGTAGCTATTATTAAGTTACCTAAGGTTTTGACTTCATATATGGTCAGTATTTACAATAATGACATTTTAAATTTGCCATCTTTTATAGAAGAATGAAATGTTTAAGTAGTTATTCAATGACATAGAATAAAATAGTAAAACAATCTTTACCGATGCTTAAAATCATTTGTAGTCCCTTTATTTTTCTCAACAAATAAAACCTAAGATTTTACTACAAATTTAATGCATTCTAAAATTCAGAACACAAACTAATGTAATAAAAAAAACTATTTAAAATTTTAAAAAGGAAATTTGTTATTTCACTAAGCAAAGTAGAAATAGTTTATGCTAAAATGGAGATGTGAGAGAAAAAGTCACGAAATATAGGAAGAAAATAATCTCGGAAAATGAGAGCGAGCGGGGGGAACAGGAGTTCATGGAAACATTTGTAAATTTTATATCAAAAGGAAATCAACATTACTTTACACAATATTAGAAAGATAAAGAAATGGAGTTTTAAACAGAAAGCATGCTGATGTTTCATTGAACATTTAAAACTAAAAAAAAAAATAACTACATAACAAAAAGACTTTCTTCTATTTTAAACAATTATGTAAAATTACTTACAAGTACTTAAATGTTTGGATTCTTTTTATGTATTCCTTTATCGTTAAATCCATTTCCCCTAAGATTGAACAAAAATTTAGATAAAAGAAGAAAAATGAATGAACATTTTTTAATGTTTTATATGTTGTTATTAACTGATCCCTGACAGTCATGTTTGATAAAACCCTACAGAAAGAAAACAATGTTGCAAATTAAACACTTGAGGTCGTTGCACAACTTCTAATGCAATAAATATGCCATGCTCTGGTATTGTATCTGTGATTGAGGATGTCTGATGGAGCTAGTGTCATGTGACATTTTATTATGAAATCAACAGTATAATAGATCCTGACACTTTATCACCACCACCATTTATATCTCTGTTTTGAGCACTAGTAAAGCATTCCCCTTTCACCCATCTAAAATGCATGGTATCCATGAATCTCCTCCACAAAAATAAACCTGCTCCAACCCCTCCTATCCTTCTTTAGTCTCTCAACAGCTTGCTTAAAACAACCTCTCTACCTCCTATCCTCCCATTCAGTTAAAGGGGTCTCTTCAGTCTTTCAAATTACAAAACAAGCTCTTTAGGCCAAGACCCATGGAAAAAAAGCATCCAGTATACTCTGTAAAGGGGCCAACATTATGAAAGATGTCCAGCCATAGAAACCATGACAAAACTGGTACATGTGTAAAGGCACATGGCTCAGTGGTTAGAGCATCAGGCTCACAATCATATGGTAGTTAGTTTGATTCCAGGACTGGGCTGTGTTTTGTTCTTGAGCAAAACACTTTATTTCATGTTGCTCCAGTTCACTCAGCTGTAGAAATGAGTTGCAATGTCACTGGTGCCAAGCTGTATCAGCCTTTACCTTTCTCATGAATAACATTGGTGGCATGGAGAAGAGTGGCTAGTATGCATGGTTGACTGTTGGTCTTCTATAAACATTCTTGCCAGGACCTGTGCCTTGGAAGGTAAGTTTCTAGGTGCAATCCCATGGTCATTCATGGAGGGTCCTCATTGGGACATTGGAGCAAGATATGGTCCTCTGACCCATTGGATCTTTTAAAAACATTCAACCCATACCAGTAAATAAATCTGATATCAAAAATAAAGATGGCAAGTAGGCGAAAAAGGAGGAGAAGAATGAGGAGAATGAAGATGATTATGATGATGCAAGTAGTACTAAATCAGTAGTGTGCAATTACCATGTAATTAGTGACACTATTTCATTACTTTATAATTAATGCCATTAATAATACTATGCAATACTGCAGCATTTCTGTGTAATTACTACAGCATTACTGTGTAATTAATATTTTATCATTAGTAATAATGTCGATATTATGTATTGATTGTCATTAATAGTGCTATGTCATTGCAATCATTACTAATACAATGTCATCATCATCCTCATTGTCGTTCATTTTCTATTCACTTTTCATACTGGCATGGGTCAGATAGGTTGATATAATTTAAGTCAATTCTTATTGGGAGCCACTGTTCAAATACAAGGGTAGATAACCACATCTCACTTATGTATATCAATTTTGGCATGGTTTCTCTAGCTAGATGCCCTCTCTATCACCAGTCACTCAACAGTTATACTGGGTTTTTTTCTATCCTGGCACCATCACAAGAGAGATTATTATGTTCTCAAGCAGTCAACTGCAAAATGTCCTCTCAACCCTGTTTTCATCGTCTGTTTGCTAACTTCTTTTTGGACTTTAATGGGTGTATTCTATTGTGGCAGCAGCACTACAGAGCTTGCTATGTCCTCAATAATTGGATACTATTATTCAATAATATTATGGTTATTACAAATACCAAGTTAGTACTATGAAATTATTGCCAATAATACATCTGTTATCTCTATGTCATTACATTCATAAGCATTTCTATGTCGTTTTTGCTGTGAGTAATACTTTGTAGTTAGTAATAATAAATCATAATTATGTTGTAATATGTTATTGGAGTGGCTGTGTAGTAAGTAGCTTGCTTACTAGCCACATGGTTCCGGGGTCAGTCCCACTGCGTGGCACCTTGGGCAAGTGTCTTCTACTATAGCTTCGGGCCGACCAAAGCCTTGAGAGTGGATTTGGTAGATGGAAACTGAAAGAAGCCTGTCGTATATATGTATATATATATATGTATGTGTGTGTATAACTGATGAGCAAAATCAGACAAAACACAATGCCTTATGATCTGGCATCATTGTAAGTAATGACTTGTGTTTTTGACACACAAGTCTATTTGATAAATTTCTCTGAGACAAAATGTTGTGACTAATGATGTTTTACATTTGTATATACATTTTGAATATTACACAGTCAGGTATTTAAATCTAAAGATATTGCTAATACGTATGCAGTTACAATTCATAGAACATTCTGAGAAAAGTTTTTGACTGGCTGCTGTATATTCAAAGAATATGTATCACTTAAAACGATGTTGGTTTCATCATAAAATTACTTTCCAGGATTATTGAAATGTCACAATTTTGTTAGATATTTATTTTTATTTATTTATTTATTTTCACCTCAAAGAAATAACAGGTCTGATATAAGTAGTTTGTAAGCGTTGCGGTATAAATTGTTTTTATCTCTAGTTTCTAGCATAAAGTACCATCTGAATTATTGTCTTCATGTTGATTTATTAGGGTTATCTGAGGCATGGTTATTGTTAATCGAAAAACTATATGATAACAAATTTAGAAATAAATATAAAATAACAAAATAAACATGATAAAGAGAACACTGGCAGGATAATTTCTTCTGTGCGTAAGAGATAAATAAGTGATAACTTTATAAGTGACTTAGCTTAATTCAAAGCTTGAAGCTAAATAAATTTCTTGGAAATATTTCAATATTTTTCAGTTTGTTTTTCGGAATGAAACATAATTAAGAAGCAAGTCTGTGTCTGAAAAGAATGGAGTGGCCCCAAAAGGTTACGTACCTTATCTAAGAGACTAAAGAGACGGAAAGAAAGAATTCTTGTATGGAAATCATCCAGAATGTTGTTGGTGTTGTAGTCACTATCAGCATTGTCATTGTCATCACCAGTTCCATCCCAATCACCTCCGATATCATTGTTGTCAACATTGTTATCAATGTCATCATTTTACCATCCACTTTTTTTCCCATGGTCAGATGAAATTTTTTTGAGTTACATTTTTCTACTGCCAGATGCTCTTTCTGTTGCCAACATTAACCTGTGTCCTAGTAGTATGATATTTTTTCCCTACTTCTTCAAACAATGGACATGATCATTGGATAATCATACATTTGTGAAGGGTTATAAAGTAATTCATCTGTTTGTATATAGTGGTCTTCATTTACAATTATCATGCACAAAAGAAAGGGGCATGTACAAACACTCATGTGCACACACATGCATACAATCACCCATCCACCCATATATGCACATGTGCCCCACGCACTTGCACACACACACACCGAAGCATACGACAGGAGCCTTTCATTTTCCATTTAGTAAATTTAATTTACACAGCATTAGGCAACCTGCAGTGATGCTAAAAGTTTCTGACAGTGTCATGTAGTGGGAATGAGCCATAAACTGCATAGTTCTGATGCAACCTTCTTAGCTACACAGCCATGAGTGAACCATTAAAAAAAGCCCTTCCTCCACCAAAAACAAAAACAAAATATATAATAATAATAAACAAAAGAAATATATAAAATGAGAGGACTGTGTGGTAATTTAATTTACTAGAAATTACAGCTAAAACTCCCCCTCCTCCAAATCACATTCTGTAAAATGAAAAGAGACATATTTTATGAGGACTACATTATCTTGGATACATTGTGCCTTAAACAAAGACAGGATGGTAATAAATGTCTTTGGAATGTCATTGATCACAAGGTATTATTAATCAAAGCTGACCTGGAGCTTTTCTCATCAGAAATTCGTATTAATTATAGCTGACCTAGGTTCTTTTGATCACAAGATCTTTTTAATCAAAAGTGACCTGGGGTTTAAAGAACAACATCAACCATAAAAATGAATTAACTTACAACATACATGCTTGCAACTTATCTTCATGCACAATTCACGATATTTTCTCTCTCAAATGTAATATTAGGTTTTGTAAATTCCCTATTCAACAGAAAATGAGATATTCATGCTGGATATTTCTTATAGCTTATGGTTTGTGTTTAAACATATTTAATCTTGCTATGCATTCATTGTACGCAAAATGGATTATATCACATGGTGAGTTATATAATGTATAATTAACTTTTGTTTGTACACTGGCGGTCTTTATTAAGTGAATTTCGTTAACCTTAGTCATTACTCTTTCTATTCAATCGACTGCGATAGGTCTCACAATTGTCCATAATTAGGTTAATTAATTTATCAGAATTATCCAAAAGCATTTCAGATAATAAAGTTTTGATATAGATTGAGTGCATGTTGGATTCTGTGTGGCAATTCTAAGCTCTTCAAATGCAACTATGTTAAAACAATGCAGCGTCTCTAATTACATTCTTCGCAGCGTATAACACTTGTATCTGTAATCTCTTTTGGAACATTCCACTGAAGTAAGCAAGCGAGTGGCGTTGAAGACATTACTAAGCTGTCAAGAGCAAAGTGAAAGGCACTGCTGCTATGGCTACTGCCACTGCTGTTGCAGGTGGTGGTGGTGGTGGTGGTGGTGGCAGCGGTGGTGGCAGCGGTGGTGAGGGTGGTGTTGGTGATGATGATAATGATGATGAAGTGAAAGAGAAGTTTGTAATGATGTTAATTACCAGCTGTACTACAACCGTCATCATCATCATCATCATCATCATCATCATCATCATCATCATTATCATTATCATCATCCTCATCTTCCTCATCATGGTTGCCATGATCAGCATGGTAACCGTTGTTATCATCAACATCATCATCATCGTTGCCGTTGTCATCGTCGTCATCATCAACATTGTCGTCATCGTCATCATTATCAACATCATCATCATCGTCATTATCATCATTACCAACATCATCGTCGTCATTGTTGTTGTCATTTTCGTTGCCACTACTACAGCTGCCATTTATCTATTTATCTTGAGTATGAAGACCGGGAAAGCCCCCGGCCCATCAGGAATCACTGCAGAGATGCTCAAAATATCTGGCAGTGTTGGCTATAGCCTAGTCACCCGTATTACGAACCAGGTGATACACGAAGGAGTCATACCCAATGACTGGTGTAGCAGCATCATAGTCAACTGCTACAAAGGTAAAGGTGACGCTTTAGATACAAATAATTACAGAGGCATCAAGCTGTTAGATCAGGTTATGAAAGTTACAGAGAGGGTCATAGCCCAACTAATTAGGGAGCGAATCAATTTAGATGAGATGCAGTTTTGGTTCGTGCCAGGTAAAAGCACTACTGATGCCTTATTTCTAGTAAGAC
>NC_068992.1:51534766-51535673 GCF_001194135.2 Octopus bimaculoides
GCAGAATCACTATCAGAACTAGAGGAGAAGTTTCAGGTGTGGAAGCAAGGTCTAGAATTGAAGGGCCTTAGAGTCAACCCAGCTAAAACCAAAACCCTAATAAGTAGGAAGGTAGATAAAACACAAACCCCTTCAGGTAGATGGCCCTGCTCAGTATGTAGAAAAGGAGTATGTAGTAACACTATAAGACATACCCGGTGCAAGCTATGGACACATAAGAGGTGCAGCAACATCAAAGGTAGGTTAACTAGCAAGTTAGTTTTTGTTTGTGGCAGATGTTCAGGTGCAATAAAGACTGTAAACAAACAGGAAACAACTTCTATCTCATTCTAGGGTGAAAAACTAGAGGTAGTCGATAGCTTCCGCTATCTGGGCGACCAAGTTAGTAGTGGGGGTGGGTGCGCTGAAAGTGTAGCTGCTAGAATAAGAATAGCCTGGGCAAAGTTTAGAGAGCTCTTACCCCTGCTGGCGACAAAGGGACTCTCACTCAGAGTAAAAGGCAGACTGTATGACGCATGCGTATGAACAGCCATGCTACATGGCAGGGAAACATGGGCTGTAACTGTTGAGGACATACGTACGCTCGCAAGGAATGAAGCCAGTATGCTCTGTTGGATGTGTAATGTCAATGTGAATACCCGTCAGAGTGTAAGTATCTTGAGAGAAAAGCTGAACATTAGAAGCATCAGTTGTGGTGTGCAAGAGAGACGATTGTGCTGGTATGGACATGTGGTGAGAATGAATGAGGATAGCTGCGTGAAAAAGTGCCACACCCTAACAGTTGAGGGAACCCGTGGAAGAGGTAGGCCCAGGAAGACCTGGGCTGAGGTGGTGAGGCAAGACCTTCATACATTGGGCCTCACCGAGGTGATGACTACTGACCGAGACCTTTGGAAATGTGCTGTGC
>NC_068992.1:51536206-51546254 GCF_001194135.2 Octopus bimaculoides
GGTAGTCTGACCTTAGAGTCCCTCATAGCGTGAGGCATTCTTGTAAAGTAATGCCCTTATATATATATATATATATACACACATAATTTTTCCCGTCTGGCCGTAAAGCATTTTCTCGTCTACGTTTTGTTTGCAATGTCCTGTACCCAGATATGCACCTATACATACAGGTGGATGTCGGTATGCACATACCTGTACATATATATGCATATACTCATTTACTGTTTCTTTATATATATATATATATATATATATATATATATATATGTGTGTGTGTGTAGTTTTGTAGTTTTATGTATGTTTTTTCTTTGATTGCTGGTATGGTTTGATGTGTCTCAGCCAGTATGTTTCACAGTTTCTCCGCTTGTCATTGTACCCGTTTGATATATGAGACACCAGGGAAAGCTATCAATTATTGTTGTCATGTATTTTATATTCATTTTGTGAAATGGTATGGCTGATACTGCTAAGAGGCACTTCTTACCATGAACCACTTACAGAGAGTACTGGGTGCATTTAATCATACCATTGGCACAAAAGAGCGATTGTCTGTCAGGACTAAATAAAACAGATATGTTAATAATAATCATAATAGCTTAGCTTTCTCTGCATCTTCATTATCCAATCATGCCTCTGCGTACCCACACCATTATACTCTCATGTTTATTGCAAAATACATTTGTGACTCATAGAAAGATATAATGATAAGTAGACAACAAGAAAATATGAAAAAAAAATGGAAATAAATATAAATAAATGTGAGCAAAACTGAAAGAGAAATTAATATTTCAAAAGTTATATCAGTACATTAGAAGAACATAGGAATGGTTGTTGTTTTGTTGCTTTGTTACTTTTTTTTTTTTTTTTTTTTTTTTATGCTATGAAATTAAATTTTTTTGTTGTTGTTTGAGTGGTTTAAGATATTGAAATAGAAGACAAAAATTGTTGAAAAAAATTTTTTATTAATATTAAACAAAACATATTCAGGTATTTTCCTTTTAAAAGAAATAACTTTGCAGTGTATGAATTATGTATAAATTGCATTTTACTTTTTGTTTTTCTTTTTCATTTTTGCATTTTCTTTTGATTTATTTTTTTACCTGAAACATATGCTGATTATTATTATTTATTTATTTATTTTTTAATAATTTCAATAGAAATGTTCCGCTTTCAAATTATCAAAGTCGAACGGCATTTATGAGAAGCAGCAATCATACATGCACCATAACACACACCACACATACAACACAATGCACACCACACAACAAAACCCTGTTAACATGATGTTAACAACAACAACAACAACATTAAAAATAATAATAATAATAATAATAATAATGATGATAATAATAATAACAATAACAATAATAATAATAATAATAATAATAATAACAATAACAAGAATAATAATAATAATAATAATAATAATAATAATAATAATAATAATAATCCTTTCTTCATTCTTGCTTCATGGAGGATGAACAAAAGGATGTTAGAGGGACAAATTACAAAGATGGTTTGTTGAAGGCAGTCACAGAATCAATTATTAGGAAAACAAATACACCAAACAACAGTCTAAATTCAAAAGGGAAAATGACAAACAACAAGGATGACTTAATAACAAGGACAACCAATTGAGGCCAACAAGGAGATCCTACTAATCCTGGATTATCTGCACTGTTCAAAAGCAAGTGCCTTCCTCAAGCAATATTCTCTGACCTACAAGTTCATATTAAGTGCAAAGCCTTATCCCTTTTGCTATACATAGGGATGGTCATCTTTTTCCAATTAAACATGTACTATCTATTTAATTTTCACTTTATTATTATTAGTATTATTGGTGGCAGTGGAGGCACAATGGCCCAGTGGTTAGGGCAGCGGACTCACGGTCATAGGATTGCGGTTTCGATTCCCAGACCGGGCGTTGTGAGTGTTTATTGAGCGAAAACACCTAAAGCTCCACGAGGCTCTGGCAGGGGATGGTGGCGAACCCTGCTGTACTCTTTCACCACAATTTTCTCTCACTCTTACTTCCTGTTTCTGTTGTACCTGTAAATCAAAGGGTCAGCTTTGTCACACTGTGTCACGCTGAATATCCCCAAGAACTACGTTAAGGGTACACGTGTCTGTGGAGTGCTCAGCCACTTGCACGTTAATTTCACAAGCAGGCTGTTCAGTTGATCGGATCAACTGGAACCCTCAACGTCGTAAGTGGTGGAGTGCCGACACATATTGGTGGCAAGCTAGGAGAATCGTTACTGTGCTGGACAAACTGCTCAGTGGCATTTCGTCTGTCTTTACATTCTGAGTTCAAATTCTACTGAGGGTGACTTTACCTTTCATCCTTTTGGGGTCAATAAAAATAAGTACCGGTTGATCAATGGGGGTCAATGCAATCGACTTACCTCCTCCCACCAAAATTACTGGGCTTGTGCCAAAATTTGAAACCATAATTATTGTTATTATTATTATTTATTTTTATCACAGGTTTGTTAGAGTTCCTGGAGTCTTACACGAGTAGCAGGCTTGCTACCTGCAGCTTACGGTACCATGCTATCCATTCTTTTCAGCTATCTAATACTTTCCTGATTATTCTGGCCATTCCAAGGAGGCAAAGCTTTTCAAACAGTTCCACTGGGTACTCTATTCCAATTCCTTTTATATTCCCCTTGATGCCTTCTGATACTGTCCCCAAGGTCCTAACAATAATTGGTACTATCTTCACCTTCTTCATTTTCGTACTTATGTACGAAATGGCCTGGCTATGAAAACAGATATTTTCGGTAAGAAAATGTTAATTTCGAAACTAGTTTACAGATAACTATGTATTTATGTAATTTTCACTTGTGTAACCCAAATACATTTTTGTTACTTCGCTAAATTTCCTTTGAAAACAACTCGATCTTAGTAGACACATTACATGTGATCTTCTTCTAGCACTTTAACAGTTCAACTAGTGGTCTCCTTTTTATATATACATGTACAATAATCCTCTGAGATCTCAGATTTTTTTTCTGAAACTCCTTGATTCTTTTAATGTGCTTGTTCCCTGGTATTAAATGGATATTAATTAATATCCAATTTTTTACCCTACTTCTTTAATATATATATATATATATATATATATATATATATATATATATATATAGTCATATCAAATAAGCAAACAGCAAAATTAACGGTAACAAACAGCAAGAGGATGTGCACAAGGAATGTATTAGTTTGATGCTCAGTGAGAGGGGAGAGATTTTGATGTTTTGAGTAAAGGAGAAAGGGAAAAGTCCAAAGAAGAAAAAAAGAAATAAAAAATCACCAATAGCACGTCTGTAGTTACAATGTATATGTACATCTTGATAGTTGGCTACATCCAGTTTCCACCTACCAAATCTACACTTGCAAGGGGCAATCATAGAAGACAATCAACCAAGGTGCCTTGTAGTAGGATTGAACTTAAAAAACAAGCAAGCTTCCTAACCACACAGCTATGCCTTCACCAATAATAACAGTGACAATGCTGCCGCTGCCACTGATGGTGATGATGATGATAATACAAAATATCATCATCATCATCATCATCATCATCATCATTACCATCGTTGTCTTAATAACTATGAAGTGTAAGGCAGGAAGCTTTTATCACTCAATTGCAAGTGAGGATGTTCGTGTATCTGGTTCCAGTGTAGATAGCATCCACAGCAAAACAGGAGGAATAATTAAGCTGAGTTTGAAGAGGAAACTTGATATGCATTTCGTTTCATAAAGTAATTTTTCTAAAAAAATTTAATTTGCATTTTTACATTTATTCAATGATTAGAATCTCTTTTAAAGAACTCTGTTGAAACAATATGTGTATATATGTATGTATATGTTTGTGTGTATGTTCTTGTGTGAATGCATTTCCTTGAATATTCCTGTGCATTCATGTATGAGTATATCTACGTATAGATGTATAAATTAATATAGATATATATTATAGTATTAAGTATATATAAATATAATATAAATACACATACATACATGCATATATATGTGTATAAGTATATATATATATATATATATATATATATATATGCATGTATGTATTTATCTCTCTCTCACTACAGACATACACATGTACAAACATACATGTGTGTATATATATATATATATATATATATGTATGTGTGTGTGTGTGTATATGAACTTATGTACATATCTGTGTGTGCAAGTGTGTGAGTATTTATGCACCCCACTATATTGCAATGCATATTGATTTGTGTATTAAGATAGATGTCTATAGACACACATAGATAATATTACTTTGGCATCAATCAGAAATATTTCATTCACAGCAACAGTTCTTCAATGCACATATGAACTTACATTTATGCATATTCATTTGTACAGTGTACATATGCATACACATAGACTGCATGCACACTTGCGTATATACTCAATGACAGCTTGCATATGTGCATACAACCAAAGATACACAATAATGTACATGTATTCACACACAGACACAAATACAATTATTCACATATGCAATCATATTTTCTCTTTTATACACAGACACACACACACACACACACACACACACACACACACATGTGTAAATATACATTTATACACATGTACACGTAAATGGGGAAAAAAGCTACCTTCTGTTTATGAATAAATAAAATCCATACAATTTCCATAGACACAATAAACTAAATATATTTTAGATTATATATTTTTGCGTTCCTGCAACAACAACAAAAGAAACAATAACAGCAATAATGATAATAATAACAACAACAATAGCAACAACATAAGAAACAATAATTACTGTATTTACGAAATCCCAATGTAAATGCTGTGATGTTGAAAGAAGATATGTAATAAATGATGTCAAGTTGTTTCATTGGTTGTTTTGTTTTGTGCTTGTGTTATGTCTCTTCCTTATATATTGATTGAAACATTTACATGAGAAATGTTAGCCTGAAAAATTCGCTTCCACTTTAAAATGTATATCTTGATAATTTCTTTCTCAAATGAATTGAAAGTTTATATGCTGATATAACAATGGTTAAAAAAGAAAAAAAAGTTATAGCAAAAATAGAAACAAACAAACAAATAAAAGTGCCCGTCCACCCTGCCCTTCCACCATACAAAACATGAAAAACGAAAAACTAAATTGCAATAGTAAAAAAAATAAGAAAAAGCAAAATATGCGTAAAAGCATTTGATGTGTTTTGTCTTATAAGTTGAGAAATCTTTCTTCTCACTGCAAAATAAAACAATTAATAGGAATATATGCATATGCCAGTGCAATCTCATATATGTGTGTGTGTGTGTCTATATATATATACATATGTATATGTATGTGAGTGTATGTATGTGTATGTATGTTGGTATATATGCATAGATGTATGTATATGTGTATGTATATATCTACATACACAGGCCTACACATAATTGTATGGTTGTTTTATGTATATATATATTTTGTTCATTCAGTTTTTGGTTTGTTTTCTATGCTAGCATAGAGAAATATATTATTGCAGCATTGTTTAACTGTGAGGTGCCTTTCCTATTGCTAACCCTTACTTGTTTTTCAGGTGAGGGATCATTTATTTCATATTCTTCAATGTGAGAATTTACTCTCTTTTCCTCTTTTACTCTTTTACTTGTTTCAGTCATTTGACTGCGGCCATGCTGGAGCACCAACTTTAGTCGAGAAAATCAACCCCAGGACTTATTCTTTGTAAGCCTTGTACTTATTCTATCAGTCTCTTTTATTAAGATAAAATAAAAATACATAGATACAAGATACAAGAAATCAAAATAAAGATTCAAATAAATATAAATATAGATATCTTTTAATTTAAACTTGTTTCAGTCTTTACACTGCAGCCATGCTGGGGCACTGCCTTGAAGAATGCTTAGTTGAATGAACCAGTTCCAGTACATGAATAAGGGCCAGTCTTTTTGATAGCATCCACATTGTACCTATGAACAAAATTATACTCACAATAGTTTGGCCATCATGAGGCTATGACAAAAGACTCATGTCCAAGCTGGAGCAAAGTTGTGAGCTTCTTAACCCTTAAAATGATGGAGTTGTGGAATTCTTTACATATTACCTTATTCTGAATACCTTAATCCTTTACCATTTAAACTGGCTGTATCTGGCCCAAATTTTCTGCCCGTTCTGTGTTCAAACCAGATCAGGCTTCTCACACTAACCTACAATGTTGTTATAAAAATAAGCAATCATGTGATCAAAATCTTAAAGTGACAATATAACATATGATTATTTTAAAACAATGGGAATAAATAAGTATTACATTTGACAGAGTAATCTGAATGATAAAGGGTTTAACCCTTTCGATACCAACCCACCTGAAACGACCTCTGGCTCTGTAGTACAAATGTCTTGTTTTCAAAAGTTCTGAATTAAAATCTTCCACCAAATATTAGTCACAATCTATGTTCCAAACACTAGCTTAATGATTACTAAGTTATTTTACTAAATTCTTTGTTATATTTAAAATTAATTGAAAGAAACACAGAGCATTTCAACAGAAATATGGTAACAAAAAGGTTAAGTCTTCCTTCCTTATGTTGTATGTGTATTTTCATGTAACTCTTTATTTCTTTTCCTTGAGTATTTTTCGACCTCTGCATTCGATTGTTCAACAGTTGAAAAGTATTGTATTCTAAGCACATGACTAACCTGTTTCTTCGCAAACATTAATCTTTTTCACACTTCAACTCAATTTCTCAAGACTTTCTTTTCCCTCACTAAATATACAGTTCACTTCTGAGATTCTAATGACAGGTAAAGAAAGACAAACAAAAAAAAAAAAACACCCTCTCTTCCTCGCTCTTGCAATATCAAAATAAAATTAATTCACTTCCTTTTATTTAAATTAATAGATTAATTAAACATCCACCTTTACTTTGATACCATTCATTTCCTCATCCCCGTAAATTGCTTAATGAAAATAGTAATTTTCATTTTTGTGGAATCAAACGACATTATGTAATAAGTTACAGTCGTCATTGTCATGATCACTACCCCCCCCCACCACCACCACCAGCAACACCACCGTTATCACTGTTTTACGTCCACTTTCTTTTTTGGCTTAGATCTTCAGAGGCAGTGCTTTATTACCAGATGTTATTTCTGTCATCAGTTATTTACAAGAATAGGAAGCTATTTTAAGTTCCTAAGCATTTCAGAATGGACTGCTTAACCACCAGTGCTTTCTTGTGCACTCTTTTGATTTCCCTCTTCAGAAAAAACAAAACAACAAACATGCTATAACTAATTCCAATGTCACTATGGTCGTAGTTGTCAAGCAGACCACGAACATCACCCTTGAAGGCAAGTCTCTGAGAGAATGGTCATATCTACGTTGCATCCCACCAGTTCTCATGTGACATTTTTTAAAAGATGTACAGCCGTTCTTTGTCATGAAGCAGATTATGCACACTCCCAACACAAAATATTTTTTACTCCAACCAGATTTTCTGCACCATATTTCTTTCTATGTGTACATAATACAAGAAGGCATGGCTGTGTGATAAGAAGCTTGCTTCCCAATCACATGGGTTTGGGTTCAGTCCTACTGTGCAGCACCTTGGGCAAGTGTTTTCTGTCATACTATAGCCTTAGGCCGACCAAAGCCTTGTGAATGATTTGATAGATGGAAACTGAAACAAGCCCATCGTATATATATATATACATATATATATATATATATATATATATATATGCATGTAACTTTGTGTCTGTGTTTGTCCTCCCATCACTGCTTGACAACCGATGTTAGTGTGTTTACATCCCCATAAAATAGACGGACAGAATAAGTACAAGGCTTACAAAGAATAAGTCCTAGGGACAATTTCTTCGACTAAAATCCTTTAAGGTAGTGCTCCAGCATGGCCACGGTGAAATGACAGAAACAATTAAAGGAATGAAAGACTAATGGATGACTCCCAATTGCCAGATAACACTAGAGATCAACTTTTAATTCATGCTTTCCAGAATATTCTTGGTCCCTGGATGACTGGTTGTTTCCTTAAATGAGGCTACCCTAATGCTCATGTAAGATACAAAATCCTAACATTCTCGTGGTTGATTAAAAGGCAGGTAGGTGGTTAAATGCTTCCAGCCTTTCAGGTTTCTATGTATTGCTACATTCCCATTATTGCATCACTTTGAAAGAAAACAAAAAAAAGCCCAGCTTACTCATCAATTTCATTTCATTTAGTTTTACGCATCTGCAAAATTTTAGATCCTATAATGGCTTACAATGCACCTCATAGACTCTTCACATGCTATTGGCATGCTATATGTATGCTGTAACTGCGCTTGTGTGTGATTGTGTGATTGTGTGATTCCAAGTTGCTTTATAATTCAAGTACTGTAAGCCTGTTGGGGATATTATGTTATGAATAGTAATAGAACAATTGGAACCCAAAAATAAATAAGTTATTAGACTTCAACCATCAGGCTCAAAGATTGATGCTGAATGAAGGAAGCAGGAATAAGATGCTACTGAATTCAACAAGTAACATTTGCTTGTAAAAGAAGAAGAATTCTACGGATTTGAATGAGCTTATCCAACACTTATTTGCTAAGCTACCTGAAGGCAATAATTAACATGTTTCATACTTCACTTGACGTATGCGTGCATAAATAAATAAATATGCATGTGTGTGTACATACATAGATACATAGATACATACATACACACACACACACACACACACACACAATCGACAACTCTATAAACACGCAGACCTTCAGCCTGTAGCCATTAGGTCGTCCCATAAATAATGTGTTCAAAAACAAAATGGGAATTTTGAAAGAAGTTTTTATAAAACTAGTTTTTAAGCATCAAATGGCTGTGGGAGTCCACTAGAATAAAATGATTTTTCAAAAGGATCCATAGATTATAATGTTTGAGAACTCTCGGAGTGATTGGCGTTAGGAAGGGCATCCAGCTGTAGAAACTCTGCCAAATCAGATTGTAGCCTGGTGTAACCACCTGGTTTCACAGTCCCCAGTCAAATCGTCCAACCCATGCTAGCATGGAAAGCGGACGTTAAACGATGATGATGATGATGATGACGATGTGTATTTTAGCACATTTACACATGAACACATTGATACAATAATAACACAGTCACACACACACGCAGACGCATTGTATGTCAACACCAAACACACTATAATTACACACACGTACACAAAGACATCATTGCACGTTGGCACTCAAGCACGTACACACAAATATAATCAACAGCAATCTTAATTAAGATATAATTACAAAATTACTGCGAAATGGGTTTTGATTTGATTTTAACAGCTGGTGATATTGGTAATGGGGAATGGTGAGGCAACAGTGGTGGTGGTGAGGAATTACACACACTCTCCCTGTCACTCTCTCTCTCTTTTGCACACACATACTCACACATTCTCTCTCTCTTTCTCACAGAAACACACACGCTCGTATGCACACACACATACACACACACTCACATTCTCTCTCCCTCACACACACACACACACACACACACACTTGCATGTGCATACATCCAGGTATGGACAAAGATCCTTGTCTCACAGGCTTGTGGTTGGCTGTGCCATATAAAAAGCACCCCTTTCAGTGTTGCATAAAAGCACCCCTTTCTGGGTATCATATATGAAGCATCTGCAACTGTGCCACTTATAAAGCACCCTTGCTCAGGCCAGGCACCCAGGGGGCACTGAGCCATAGAAATCATGCCAAGATAAGCAAGGAGCCTGGGCAGTTTTTCAGCCGGCCAATGCCTGTCAAACCATCCAACCCATGCCAGCATGGAAAGCGGACGTTAAACGATGATGATGATGATGATGATGATGATGATGTATGTATTTGTCCTCCCAACATTGCTTGACAGCCGATGTTGGCGTGTTTATGTCCCTGTAAGCTAGCAGTTCGGCAAAAGAGACTGATATAGTAAGTACTGGGGTTGACCTTTTTTTTTTTTTTACTAAAGGCGATGCTCCAGCATGGCCAGTCAAGTGGCT
>NC_068992.1:51546264-51553998 GCF_001194135.2 Octopus bimaculoides
ACAAAAAATGGAAAAAAGAATGTAACAAGCAACAACAAAACATCCGGACAGTTAGACAATATAAAAAAGGATAGGAAAGAACAAGGATGGGGTCATTTGGAGCTTCCTATCCTCAGTCGAGTTCCAGGGTTATTTAGAATATATAAAGGACAATATTGTTCATTCAATAAGGAATCATATTCCACCAACAAAAAATATGAGGTGTAATTGAACACCAAAAAGCACACAAAACTATTATTAGCCCGTTTTAAAAATGCCAGTTGCTGCTACTGCTACCAAATCTTTACAGACATAAGATGAGGTCTTTCATGAAGAATCCTTTTTATACCCACTACTTCCATATAGTACTCACTCCATATCTACTATTACATTAGCTTTTTAATGTTCCAAACATTAATATGTTTTCACCTACTTAACTATTAGATATCAGTCTTGTATTATAGGATAGGGTGGATGGAAGGAAACAAAATAATTAATGAAAACTCTTTACTACATTTCATCACAATAATGTTAGCTCATGCCTATATAAGAGACCAGTTTTTCCTATTTTGATATCCCTATCTGTCAGGCAAGGTTTATTTATTATTCAAATACAATTCTTATCTTTGAAATTGTGATGAAAATAGAGAAATATTTCAGTTATGACCAAAAAATGATAGTTTCCTTGTCACTATTGTACAGAGTGTCATTTTATCATCTGCTCTTTTTATGAGGATTCTGCAAGACAAAGAACTTACTACCCTAACATGGCATAACTTTTGTTTATATATGAGGGCGGGCTGAAAAATTCATAGGCTGACTCTGAAGGAGTGATGCTAGAGCTGTGAAATCTTGCATGCATTAATTTTGACACTCGTTATTGATGACTACATTGTTTCTTTCCAGCTAAACTGGTATCTGACCGTTCAAACTAGTATTAACCTTCTTTTGAAAATTGACAAAATTTCGCATTGAAGTATCTGCAGAGAAAGAGTTTAATCCCTCAAGGACATTCATGTTGATATGGCTGCTTGTATTAGGGATGACGCTTCAACTTTATGAACAGTGCAAAAGTGGGCAGACAGATTTAGGAGGGAATGGGAAAGTCATGAAGTCTGGATGTCTTGCAACAGCCACCACTGAGGAAAACCTTAATAAAGCTCACCACATGGTGATAGATGACAGGCAATTGACTATATAGTCAATGCTATTAGCATATCCTGTGAGAGAGTTGGGAATATTCTGCACAATGAACTTGGCATGATGAAGGTTTCTGCTTGATGGGTGCCTCTTCATCTGACATCTGATCAAAACTGCACCAGGCCTATCACACCGCATAAAAATCTGACATTGTTTCAGGCAGATCCAAGTAGTTTCCTCAAGCATTTCCTTACTCAGGATGAGTGTTGAGTTCATCATTTTAAGCCAGAGGCAAAAAAAAAAAAAAAAATCCATGCAGTTGAAACAGCCTTCTTCATTTATTTCAAAGAAGGTCAATGAGGTTTCATCTGCAGAGAAGGTGATGGTCTCAGCTTGTTAGGAATCAAAAGGTATTTTGCTTATTGACTATTTTCAAAATGGCCACGCCATCAATGGAGAGAGCTACGAAACACCAAATGTTCAGGAAAACTGATGAAAGGTTAATGTACAAACTTTTGAGGGAAACACACAAGGAAGAAAGAAAATCCACCACCACGAAAAGCGAAGAAAAAAAAAACACACAAAACAACTAAAACTAAGGCAGAATAATTCCATCATAACAACAATAATAATGAAGAAGATGGAGAAGATGGAGGAGGAACTGAGAGTTATTCTCCTTTGAAAATTAAACCAACAACTAATAGTGTCATGTAGCAGTATTGGCATGGATATGTTGATGAAGTGAAAATAACACTGGCACCATTAGGTTCGGAGTAGTGATTTTCATTCTGGGTCCAAATGACTCTTGCAAGTCTGTCTGTGATCATCTAGTTGCCATGGTAACCAAGGTTTGAGTCTTGATTATGGTAGTCCATCCTATGTTATAAAGGCATGGCCCCTGTCTATGGTTGAAACCAGTAAATGTAAAAGAAAAAAATATTGGTTATACTTCTATGATGTACAAAATATATTAACAATTTAATTTTTTTTACTTATCATTTTTTAAATCATTCACTCATTACAAGGTCTTTAAACCACTGAAAACGTAAGAGCTACAAAACTAAAATGGACACTAGATGGAAGTCATTAGATGATGATGGAATTCCAATGTTCAGAGGTGCAAGGGAAGAAACTGGTACCGTAAAGTGCTTTACAGCTGTTAGGAGGTTGCACAGTACGGTGATGAGAACTGGATGCAAGTCTAGTTGATCGCTGATAAGTTCTTAATAGAGGAACATTTTAAATATCGAATGGCTACAAGAGTTGACATGGGTAAAATGAGTATCAAAAGAGTCCGTAGATGAAAAATGGTTGAGAAACACTTGTTTAGAATGTAGAACATAAGGAAAAAATAGCTTGCTAGTTAAATCTAAAAGACATTATAAAGAACTGAGATGGTTCTACTCTGAAGATGTGGGTATGTATCTAATCCAAACAATTCACGAAAATGTTAATGGGTGCCTTTGGTTGCACAAGACAAAAACTGAAAGGTAGATATGTAACAATAAGGGTTGCTCTAACACAACTTAGCCAATTTTTTTTATGCTTCATTTACTTTTAACTATAACTTGCTTCAATTACTGTGGTTTATTGTTTATATATATATTTCATTTCTGTGAAGATATTTGTGTTTTAAAATTTCATTTCTTTTATTTATATATTGTATAATGTCTTTTATCTATCTTCCAGTGTTTGAAGATCTTATCCATCTCATTCCACATATTTCCTTTGTAAAATAGCTGGTTATTATTTCTTTGAACTTTTCTGTATCTCTTCAAGTCCTTGTGGACAATAAAGGAAAAATTACTATGATTATTTTTTCTCAACACTTTCATGTTAGTTTCTTCTGCACCTGCATTTTCTTGAAGTGCATGTAGCATTGTTCTTTGGGTGATACAACTGTGTCTCTGTGTTACCTTAGCTGTGTTTTGTTGTGAATGCTTTCCTATGTTTTTATAGTTAGTGAAGGTGCATGGCTCAGTGGTTAGTGTCAGGCTCACCGGGCTGTGTGTTGTATTCTTGAGCATGACACTTTATTTCACGTTGCTCCAGTTCACTCAGATGTAGCAATGAGTTGCAAAGTCACTAGTGCCAAGCTGTATCACCCTTTGCATTTCTCATGGACAATATTGATTGCATGGAGAATGCAGGCTGGTATGCATGGGTAACTGCTGGTCTTCCACAAACAACCTTGCTTAGACTCGTACCTCAGAGGGTAACTTTCTAGGTGCAATCCCATGATCATTCATGACCGAAGGGGGACTTTACTTTTTACCTATATGGTTTGTAGTTGTATTATTTTTCCTGATTGTTTGTGTAAAAGAAGAGCCATTTATATTTGTATCATTTTGTTTGGAAGAAAGACAGTGGGTCAGTAGAATCATTACCATGCCAGGCAAAATACTGAGTGACATTTCATGCACATGGTTCTGGGTTCAGTCCCACTGCATGGCATCTTGGGCAAGTGTCTTCTACTATAGCCTCGTGCCAACCAAAGCCTTATGAGTGGATTTGGTAGACAGAAACTGAAAGAAGCCCATCGTATATATGTGTATATATATATGTGTGTGTGTGTGTGTGTGTGTGTGTGTGTGTGTGTGTGTTTGTCCCCCCAACATAGCTTGACAACCGATGCTGGTATGTTTACTTCCCTGTAACTTAGCAGTTCGGCAAAAGAGACCCATGAAATAAGTACTAGGCTTACAAAGAATAAGTCCTGGAGTCGATTTGCTCGACTAAAGGCGGTGCTCCAGCATGGCCCTAGTCAAATTACTGAAACAAGTAAAAGAGCAAAAGAGTATATGTATATGTGTGTGTGCGCATATGTGTACCATTGTCTTAACATCATGTGATGGATGTGAATAAGCATCTCCATCATAAAAGCAATGTTCATTTCCAGTTTTTGATTGAAAACATGTCTGGCTATGAGTAATATTCCCTTGCATGGAAACAGGTGAGTGTTGGCAACAGGAAGGGCATCTGGTCATAGAAAATCTGTCTCATAAAATTCAGTCTGACCAATGCAAGAATGGAAAAGTGGGCGTTAAATGACAATGATGTCGATGATGATGACACGTATATTAGATTCTTAAATAATTTTCTCATTTTCCATTTTCACGTGTTGCGTTTTATCAGTTTCATCCAGTCCTAAGTAGATATAATGGAAGGTTCATGTTTAATTAACCAATTTTGGTGCCTGTACGTAACTTAATGTTCTCAGTTTTAGTTATAGTTGATTGGGCACATATATCTAGTCTAAGACTCACTCGTATATCCTGACAAAACAATTTTTTTGTATGTCAACCAGCTGGGTATTATTTTTTGTTAATTGTTTTAAGTCATCCATACAGAGGAGATGGTTTATAGTTTGTTTATAGCTGGGATGACCAAATTATTTGAGGAGAAGAAGAACCACATATTATATAGTTTTATGTTCAGAGAACTGTAACATATACTTTCTAAAATTATATTTATGACATGTCACTATACTGCTACATAGTTTTGCACACTAAAGTAAATTGATTAATCACTGCACATTGCTGGCTTTTATAGAGTCTTCATGTTTACAGTTAATACTTTAAAATCCAGTTGGCTGGATATTAAAACGGCTTTAACAAAAATAACACTGAAACCTATCATTATCTCCAGAGCAACACATAGTAGCTTTGAAAGCTGCAGTTTAACTGTTGTTGGTCTAAAGCATTTATAAATGTTGGTGTTTTCATTTAACAGATTACTTAATAGGGTCAGTGCTAGACAGAGGAGAAGAAGAGATAAGGAGTCTACTTAAAAGATTTGTTTTCTTATAGGTTTGTTTTTAATCATCTTTTCTTTGCCTTGTAGCAAAACAGTTTTTTTCTTTTTCTTCCCATTTTGATATTGTCTGGTTGATGTACTATATTAGTATTGGAGCTATTTTGTTTGTATTACGTATCTACAATATTCACAAGAGTGGTATGCACCGAAATGATTTTTCAGTAATCAATCCCTACTACACTAAAGATTTTTTTTTCCCTTTTTTTCCGGCTTTTTAATAATTCACTGATTTACTAGTTGTTGTTGTTGCTGATATTATTATCATTGTTATTGTTGTTGTTGATGGTGTTGTTATCATTATTATTATTATTAAGGCAGACAGCAAGCTAGCAGAATTGTTAGCATGTCAGGCGAAAATTTAACGGTATTTTGTCTGTCTTTATGTTCTGAGTTCGAATTCCGCCGAGGTCGACTTTGTCTTTCATCCTTTTGAGGTTGACAAATTAAGTACCAGTGAAACACTGGGCTCGAATGTTGTTTTCCACTTACCACTGGCACAAGTGCCAGTAAGGCAGTAAGGTGGTGCTTTTTACGTGCCACTGTCACGAGGGCCTGTCAGCAGCCCTGGCGATGATCATGTTCGGATGGTGCTCTTAACGCTCCACTAGCACTGATGCCAGTCATGGTAAATTTATCATTGACCTCACTTCTAGATAAATACGAAAATAGGTACTGTCAACCATGAATGTGAAACTAGAATGAAGAGATTTGAAACAAATATCCATTTTTTTAAAAACATATTGCACGTCTTCCAATCACATCTAGTCCTGATTATTACAGCTAATACACAATTATAAATGTTTCCATTGCATTCTACTTTACAAAAAACATCTTATAATGTCCAATCATTTTAATTTCTGCTATACAAGCTATTTTCTAATGTTTCCTTTGAGTAGTAATCATTCATTTCAAGCTGTCATTTTTTTTAGTAATATTATGTCATGTATGTTACTCACTTTATCATGCTAGCTTTGCTTGAGAATTACAATGGGTGTACTGATGTCTGTGGAACACTCAGCTTTCTATGCACTAATCTGATTAACAGGTAAACTGGTTAATGAAACAGCTAAATCCTGAACATCAAAACTGATGCAGACCACTTTTTTTTTTTTTCCTATAGATGTAATACGGATAGAATAATAGTTTAGTAGATTTGAAAACACTGGTACTCATACATAGAAGAAATGATGCTCTAAAAGGTGCTGTATAGAAGACTCATCCACTCTTTATTTCTATGGCAACTGAAGCTTCAACAGTGATCATGACATCAATGAAAGTGAGAAGAAACACTGAAACAACATGGGTTTTACAGATCAATTATATAAACAACATAGAGTACAATAGAGTACTGCATACTGAAAACAACGCTGTGTTATGAAAGAATTAACTGAATCTGTTTGACTCAGAACCTGACACAGCTAAAGAATGTTTCTTTTTATTTAGACAATTGCTATAATATTTTGTTGACTGAATTTATGGCCAAACATAAGTCTAATGGTGTAACTAATCAAATATTTAACTTTATTTATCAGATGTATTCTCTATCATGAATTATTCTCTGGCCATTAATATTGATTGAATGGAATGAGGTCTATTATGACAAGAACTAATATTTTTACATTTAGCCGAAAATTCCTTTGATGGTTTCGGTAAACATTGCCATAATTACAAATTGGAAAGCTTTACAGTTATTCCCTTGAAATGTTCACCACAAGAAACCCATTTTTCAATACGTGATATCAGTAAAATGAAAGTCTTTGTTAATTTTAATGGGGATTTACATAGTAAATGCTGCCAATTATTTGGAAAAGACTGATAATGTTCTTTTTGTTGATGCTCCTTTTACAAAATCAAAAGTACTTATTCCTCGTGTAGTTTTTAAATTTGCATTTCTACCTATACACCATGTCATAAGTCAAATAACATTCCCTTCAAAGCCAAGAACTAATTTTCTCTAAAAGGACAAAATTTAATCAGTCAGAGAGGCAATGGTAGTTTACATTTCTTTTTAGAGTTTTCCAAGCCTGCTGTGAAGTAGGGGAGCAAATACCCTAAGCCAAGGGACCTATTCTACCAATTAATGAAATGACAAACAGCTGAGCCCATGATATTTTATAGTGCCTTTAAGATTAATTAAAGACAGGGAGGAAAAAAGGAAGATATCTTCAAACCAGAGACTTGTGCATTGCAAAGTGGAATTTTGTTAAGGGCACTCAAGTACCAGGTAGGGATATTAAAATAACTGAAAGGCTAAATCTACTACTTAAGAAGGCAATGGTATGATCTGATCTCAAAATGCAAAGATGAGAAAACAAACAAACCAAAAAGCATCTTGACTGACACTTTAATGATTCCACTCAGTCACTGTTCCGTAGGTCACTGTGGGTTAGATGAGATTTAGAGGTATTGTTTTTTGTCCATATTCCTATCTTGACACCAAGCTTTTTGGTCTCCTATAGTAACACACAGGGATACAGTACACCTATTATAAAATTTTGGATAAGTGATTTAGTTAGAATTAATTAAAGACGTAATGTAGTAGAGAGTAAATATACTCTATGGCAATATAGTGACAACTCTGCATATGTTTTGGTCTTATTACACCTCATTAGTAAAGTATAGTCTAACTGTTATTGCCAAACCTCAGATAACTGAGAGAAAGGAGGAAAGGAAGGAAAAAAGGCAGAAGAGGAGAAGGGAGAGACAGGAGATAGAGAGAGAAGGGGAAATAGATAGATAGACAGAGAGAGAGGAGGGTGAGATAGATAGATAAATAGATAGATAGATAGATAGAGAGAG
>NC_068992.1:51554008-51559310 GCF_001194135.2 Octopus bimaculoides
AGAGAGAGAGAGAGAGAGAGAGAGAGAGAGAGAGAGAGAGAGAGAGAGAGAGGGGAGAGAGAGAAGTGGAGGGAGCAGTGGAAAAGGGAAAAGAAGATGGGAGAGAGAGAAAGAAAGTGGGGAAAAATGTTAATGAATGGGAATTGAGTGGTTTGAAAGAGAATTCTTGGAAGAAAATAATTCAATGAGAGCCTCTTCAGGAAAAACAGACAACAAAGAGGATGCTAACATCATTACTGTACTGACGTTAGTTAATTAAGATATTAAACTTATAGTCATAATTCTATTAACTGGCTGTTTGGTTAACAAGATTGTTTGTGGGTTAACAAGATTGTTTGTGGGTTAACAAGATTGTTTGTGGGTTAACAAGATTGCTGCGGCGAGCTGGCAGAAACGTTAGCACGCCGGGCGAAATGCTTAGCAGTATTTCGTCTGCCGTTACGTTCTGAGTTCAAATTCCGCCGAGGTCGACTTTGCTTTTCATCCTTTCGGGGTCGATAAATTAAGTACCAGTTACACACTGGGGTCGATGTAATCGACTTAATCCCTTTGTCTGTCCTTGTTTGTCCTCTCTATGTTTAGCCCCTTGTGGGAAATAAAGAAATAAGATTGCTGTGGGAGTTTGTTTGTGTGTTTACTTACATTTGTGCTTCCTCAGAATTCAAGAGCTACAAGCAGTTTTTTCTAATTTCTTCTGTTCACAAAATATCCACATGATTGTGCCTTTGACTATATGTGGAATAAGAGATTCCTTAATTGAAAGACAAGTGAGGCTTTACAATATAACAGGTATTTAGCTGTAAAACAATACTGCAATAATAGACTAGTCAAACTCATGCTAGCATGGAAAAATGGACATAAAAATTGATGAACCTGAATTACTCTGACAGATATATCAGTGACTCAATCTCAACAATGCTGTATTTACATATTAACATCAATCAAAACCATATATACTTGAATAGACATTAACCTTTGAATAGTTAATTTACAGATATAAATCAGTTTTGATTTATATTCCAAAAGAAAATGTATTTGAATTTGATGTTAATCAATTTCAAGCATTAGCATACTCTGTTATTCAATTAAAGTAGACAATATTTCATGTTCTTGAAACAATAGAGCTAGATTCACTATCAGATTGCTATTTTAGTTCTATTATTTCTCCTTGCAAACTGAAGATTTTTCAGTCAGAAAAGCCTGCCTAGTAATTTACCCAGTACACATTTAATACTTACAATATTCATTAATTGTGGATGAATAAAACAAATATTGTAGTTGATGGATTAAAGGGTCACTCTGAATACAGGCTTTCACTGTGTAATTAAGAAGTTCATTTTATAATTAATTAGTTTTAGCTTGATGATGGTGTGTAACACCTTTGCTATAGTCTTCTGTTATAGCTATATGCCAACCAAAGTCTTTTAAATGGAATTTAGTTGGCAGCAATAGTGCAATGTTTGTTGATGGAATGGCTCCTATTCTTACTCAGTAGACTTAATTTCTCCCCCAGTTTTATCATTGTACCTGATCTTTGGGTGCCTTTTGTGAAATTCACTCTGTGGTAAGTGAAGTAGCTTGATCTAGTGGCTAAGGTGTTCAGCTCATGGTTATAGGATCATGGCTTACTGGGTCTTCTCAAGCACAGCATATCTCCAACGGTCACTTGTCATTGCCACAGTGAGGCCCAATGTTCGAAGGTCATGCTTCACCACCTCATCCCAGGTCTACTGCTAGGGTGTGACACTTTTTCACTCATCCATTTGCAACACATGACCATACCAGTGCAGTTGTCTCTTGCACACCACATCTGATGCTTCTCAAGTCCAATTTTTCTCTCAGGGCACTTACACTCTGTCATGTATGCACACAGACATTACACATCCAGCTGTTGTGTCCTTGAGGTAGGCAAAGTACTTCATTACACATTACCCTTGCCTACTGAAACACAATGAGTACCAACTGGCTGCTAGTGCCAAGTTCATACCCTCAAAAGTCACATCCACAATGCTTTGCTGAATCAAGGGCAAGATAGCCAAAACTGGGTTCGTTTCTGAATGTAACGACATAGGTATCTAAAAGAATTGGCAAATACATGGCATATGTCAAGTCAAAATTGCTGATGAGTGACAGCTGGTTGTATTGTGTTACTTTGTTGCAACTATTTGGATCAGGTTTTTCAGTTTCACAATGATTTTCTTCTCTTCTTCTATGAGTCGTGGGGACCATCAAAATAAGTAACAGTTGTGACTTCTACCAAGTTGATGATGATGATGATGAGGAGGATGAGGATGAAGGCAACGGCTGTGACAATCATGATCGTCATCATCATCACCACCAGCAGATGAGTGAGCAAGGAACCCCTGTCAGACCTTTTCTCCATTTTGACAGATGCCAACAAGTTGGTAGCCATGTACTGGGTGCTTTTATATGTCACCAATACTAATGAAGTTGCCATGCAGCTTGAGTGAGTATGAACCCTAAGAGAAGAGGCCAGAGCAGAACAGGTTTCTTGTTATAGTTGCTACATGACTATTAGCATTATAGAAGGGAGGAAAGCATGATTTCTCTTGTTTTGTTGCCCTGATTTGTAAGTTGTGTAGGGCATGTGCCCAGAGCCTAAAGATTACTTGGAGACATTAAGCCTGTTTCAAAACCTGCATTGGTAATATCTCCAATGTTTGAAATTATTAGTATCTGAGAGCTATATACTATGTACTTAAAACATTTTTTATCTCTTACCAAATGAAATACTTTATTTGTTGATCTTAACAGAAAAGTAAACTATATATATATATAGACACGACTCATAAAATACTTCATAGCTAAAATAAGAAAATGAATAGACATAATATGAGCAGTACTGAATAACATTTCAGTCCTTACAAATCACATAGTCCTTTCTTATCTAAAATACATCAGAGCTAAATAACATAGCCTTTTACACATGAGCTCAAATAAAGAAAAAGAACTAAAAGAAATAATTATGCAAATTGGAAAGGTATGCTGGTACAACTTTTACTTCTATAGAAGAATGACTTCTTTTTTTCTGGTAATTGAAAACATTAATTATATTTTGCCAAAAAAAGAAATAAATAAAAAAAAAAGAAAAAAGAAAATTGATGTCAGTACAGAATAAAACCTCAAAATATATTGAATCAGTTCAAACAGTTACCTAGAAGAACTTGAACTCAGCAGACTTTTGTCCAATATCTAAATAACAGGTTGTTTAAAAATAACTGAACTAAAAGTCTGTACTGTTGAAAAAAGATAAATTAAAAATGACAAAAATATTAATGATTAAAAGTTAAAAGCTTTCATGTTTTGCCAAATTCATTTCAAAGAATGTTTTAATCTTTCTTAATAGAATAAATTTATTTCATACAAATTACTATCTATCTAGGTAAATAATCAATAAAAGTAAAATGCCTTCAGTTATTTTCTCATAGTTAAGCTGTGTTTCTGTGATTCTTAATTATCTGTTTTTCCCACCTTACTTCTGGTTGCATGTGTTGACATGAAAAAGGAAAATTCAGCTACAAGACGGCAACTTTCTGTTGCTACGGTGGCAAATACTACAACTTGAATCACTACAACTGGTCTACTCTTAGCTGTAGATTGATCGTAAAATTTTATTTCTGTTATTGTAGTCGGCTGGCCAATGATCAGGAAAGTTTGCCATTTGTCCTACAGTAGAATTCTAACTCAAATCATTTCATTCCTATAAAAATATGGCTCTAATTGGTTCAAATATTTTTTTAACTAATATACAGAGAAAGGAAGGGAAAGGAAAATAAAGAAAGATAAGGACCAAACTGGAATAAAAAAACATTCCCATATCTGTAAAAGTGTATCTCGTACTAAGAGATACCAGCTTTTTTTTTTTTTTTTTTACCTGCTCAGAGGATGGAAGATCAAAGTGCATGAACTTTTTGCAGCATCTCTGCTATTTGACTGAGGAAGAAATTTGAGTTCATCTCCGAGTAGTGGGGGAGGGTGGGGGATCTACAAATTTCAAAATGGTTCATCATGAACTTTCAGCTGTATTTTGGCATTTGGAAGGACATCCAGCCAAAGAAACCATGCCAAAGCAGACAATGGAGCCTCGAGCAGCTCTCTAGCTTGTCAGTTCCTGTTAACCCATCCAGTTCATGGAGGACAGATGTTAAATGATGATGATGATGATGATGATGAAGATGAAATGTGTTTCCATTTTAATGCCTTCCTACTGTAGTTGTCATCATCATCATCGTTCCTATCAACACTATCGTCATCATCATTGTCATCATCATCATCATCACCATCAGCTGCAACATTAACATAACTGATAAGCATTAATGTTTTTCATCTCCAATTTTCCATGCATGAATGAATCAGGTGAAATTCATTGAGGCAGATTTTTCCACGAATAGATGCTCTTTCTGTCACTAACCTTCACCTATTTCCAAGCAAAGTAATATGTTTCCAAGATCAGATATGTTTTTATGGAAGATTGGAAATGAATGACACCATTTACAAGATACTGACTCCTTTATTACTATCACTGAATGCCGAGACGAGACACACATATTCACAAGCATGCACACATGATGATGATCATCATCGTCGTTTAACGTCTGCTTTCCATGCTGGCATGGGTTGGACGGTTTGACTGGGGGCTGACAAGCCAGACGGCTGTACCAGGCTCTGATAAAATCTGGCAAAGTTTCTACAGCTGGATGCCCTTCCTAACGCCAACCACTCTGAGAGTGTAATGGGTACTTTTTACATGCCACCAGCATGAGGGCCAGTCAGGTGGTACTGGCATCGACCATGTTTGGATGGTACTTTTTACATGCCACTGGCATAGGAGCCACTCAGGCAGCACTGGCATTGACCACACTCAAATGGTACTTTTAATGTGCCACTGGCACGGGTGCCAATCAGGTGGTACTGTCATTGGCCATGGCAATGATTTCGCTGGCCTCAACAGGTCTTTGTAAGTGCATCTTATTGCCTAGTGACTGAAGGGTACACTTAATAAATGGGATGGTTATGCTGCACTGACATGTATAAAAAACATAAGATATCATGAATTAAAAAATCTTCAGGTAGAAAATCAATATTATTTGATCTTTGTCTGGAGAATGTCTAATAGGAGATATCTTAAATATTTATCCAGCATGCACAATTTTGTAACTCCCCTAAGCAAATGAAACACATGTAATATTGAATAAATAATACCAAACATTTTTACCCATCTCCTGTTTTGATATATATATATATATATATATATATATATATATGTGTGTGTGTGTGTGTG
>NC_068992.1:51559849-51570977 GCF_001194135.2 Octopus bimaculoides
TATATATATATATTTATATATATATATATATATTCAGACACACTCACATATAACTTGACTTTAATTGGGCATTAGAACATTTTCAGCTCTATTGGCATTAGATAATGTTTCAAATAATATATCTTCTTATTTTAATACCACATGAAAACGTCAGATCTTTTCTTTCTTTTAGATTTAGTGGTAGCAGAGCCAGTGGTGATGGGGTTCTACTGCAGTAATTAGATAAATCATGTCATAAAATACATAGGTTTTCCAGTTTTAATGGAACTTTTCCCTTAAGGTCATTTTACAAGGCAAGCAGTTCTTCCTTAATTATTTGAAGTACAATTGTAAATAAATGTCTTTGAATTAAAGAAACATTCTGTCAGATATCTTGCAGTTTATCCATGGCAAAAGAAAGAAAAAAGGTCTTATACTGTATTTTGAAGATTAATTGTCAGTTTGCATCAGCCGACAGAATTTTCAACATTAATGTTTGATAATAAGAAATAATTATGTTACAAATCAGAAACAGTGTAGAGTTATGCAAGTGTGTGTTTTCACATCTATATGTGTATGGATACCTGTAGATAGAAATCCACCAACCCACACATGCACACATACATATGTATATATGTATATATATATATATATATATACAGAAAGGGAGAGAGAGACGGAAAGGAAGAGAGAGACATAAAACCATACATAAATATATATGTGTGTTGGTGTGTAGTTTTGTCTTGACATCACGTGGCGGTTGTAAATGAGTTTTATTGTCATACATGTGATGTTGTTAGTTTTTAATCTTCCTTTTAAAAAAACGTTAGGCCACAGGGTAATATATTCTTGCTTGGAAATAGGTGAGGATTGTTGATAGGAATGGCATTTGAGTATAGAATATCTAACAAATTCTATATAATACATGCAAGCACAGAAAAATTTATATAATATGAATGAAGTATATAATTGACAAAGATTACGACTATTCCAAAGAAAAGCATCATTAGCTTTTGAAAGTTGTTAGAAGATTAAAAAAGGAGTTGTTTGCCCTTACTCACTTCCTGATAAGTGTTAATGAAGCTCAAAACAGTTAAATATATATTATATGCTATAATGATATACAGCACAGTAATACTAATGTTCAAAGCTTAAAACATCCAAAGAATATTTTACAGAAAATAAAAATAAAGACAGAAATGTTAGAGGGGTTTTAAACAATTTTCACTTAAATGTTTGTACTTTTGTGACAACATATAATCAAAATGAATAAGTAAATGTTTTGAAATAGGTTACTGTTGCAGAATACTGTTTACATTTCTAAAATTATTGGTAAAAGAATTTATTTAATGTATTAAACTAGTATTGTTTATCAACATATCTAGTTTAAAATAACACAGATATAGAAAAATTATATACATATATAACTATTAAAACGTTTATGCATAACAAATGTATGAATGTAGATGAATAACTGTTGCATGTCAAGAGTTAATCAACTTCAAAACAGCTAAATATATACAAGATATAATGGTGTTTACATGGAATCTCTGACTTCAAAATCAAAGAAATATCAGGGCCATTATACAGGGTGTTCAGGCTACATTTGACAGTGGGCATGAAAGGAAAAGAAAGCACAATATCCCATCCAAAAATATAATTACTCCTGTGGCCTAGCATTTTTGTTTGGCCAACTACCTAAGTATGTAATTTGTTTGATAAATTGCATATATTTTGGTTTGGTAGTAGTTCTGTATTCTGGTTGGTTGACTGCCAGGTGATGTCATTAGTTTATTAACTATTTCTGAATGCTTTGTTTTTCTCCTCTACTCTGGCTGGTTGATTTTCTGCATACACCATTTGTTTTACAAATGTCTCGGTCACTTGATTTTGTCTGACAGTCATCCTGTGTTACATTTGATTGATTCCCTTAAATTGTCACTTGTTTTTCTGATGTCACATTTTGGCTGAATGTTTAAAAGCACCATTTGTTTATTTATTATTTTTATCCTGAGGTAAACCTGGTCCCTCATGGCAAAAACAACTGGAAAACTTCTACTGGAATTGGTACATTGTTGGCACTCCGTCGCTTACGACGTCAAGGGTTCCAGTTGATCCGATCAACGGAACAGCTTGCTCGGTAAATTAACGTGCAAGTGGCTGAGCACTCCACAGACACCTGTACCCTTAACGTAGTTCTCGGGAATATTCAGTGTGACACAGTGTGACAAGGCTGACCCTTTGAATTACAGGCACAACAGAAACAGGAAGTAAGAGTGAGAGAAAGTTGCGGTGAAAGAGTACAGCAGGGTTCGCCACCATCCCCTGCCGGAGCCTCGTGGAGCTTTTAGGTGTTTTCGCTCAATAAACACTCACAACGCCCGGTCTGGGAATCGAAACCGTGATCCTATGACCGCAAATCCGCTGCCCTAACCACTGGGCCATTGCACCTCCACTGGTGCATTACTACAATTCTATCATCCAATTCACCCACCTACCTCCATTCACTTGTGAATACAACTTCAAGATATGTAAGCTTCACACACACACACACTCAAAATAACAAACAAGCATATTTATATACACTCAGTCTGAAAAGGCTACAATGAAGTTACATCAACTATCGAGACTTGTTTTGGTAACATAATTGTTGCTCTGATATAATTCCTTGGTTTTTCTTTGGTGTTGTTATTTAATTCTATTACAGCTGTAACCAGCCTGGTACAGTGCTTTCCTTCAAATGATGATGATGTGACTACTATTTTAATATGAATGGCTGCAACTGTGTTGAACTGTCTGGACACCCTTTTATGACCAAAGTGTCATATCTGACATTTAAACATTCTTACTAACAATCAATAGATTCACTTTTATGTGCTTAATGGTTTGGGAAGAAAGAAAATCTTAAACCATCAGCACTTAGAGACATTCATAGTTCAATACACACATATGCACACATATTCCTACACACTCACACACACACACACGTACACAGTTATATGAATGGAGAACTTTATATCCTATTCATGATATATATATATATATATATATATATATATATATATATATAGATATATTATTCATATACAAGTTACATTTATACATCTAATATATATTTATATATAGTATAATTAGATGTGTATGTTGTTATGTTTGTGTGTTATATTAACGTACGTATATATATATATATATCTATACATTTATGTATGTTATATCAACTAGAGGCTTCAGGTTCAATCTCACTAAAGAGTAGATTGAGCAAGATTTTGTATCCTATAAACTTTGGCTAAACTAATTACTATGTAAATGATACTTAATGGAAGGAAACTGAATAGAAGCCTGTTTTGTGTATGTATGTATGCTTGTCTATATTTATATATAATTGTACGACTTTACTCTAGAATTCTCCATTGATAGAAGTAGCTGGATTGTAACAAACCACAATCATCATCATTATCACCATTATAATTGTCATCATCATCGTCGTCGTTGTCGTCATCACCATCATCATCGTCATCGTTGTCATCGTCGTCATCGTCATCATCATCATCCTCATTGTCATCATTTCCATTTCCATGCCAACCTATGTTGACCTGGACTCTTGAAGACAGTATCTTACTGTCGAATGCCCATTCTGGTGCGAACCATTTTTGTTACTTTGTATAACACTCAAAGATGTGTATCTCTTCTAAAATATAGGTTATGTATGCTTGTGTGACTATTCACAAATCTATATACTTATGCATATTAGTTACCCGTATATCTATCTATATATGTATGTCCCACAACATGGCACCTTGGGCAAGTGCCTTCTACTACAGCCCTGGACTGACCAAATCTTATGAACAGATTTCGTAGATGGAAACTGAATGAAGCCCTCTCATATGCGTGTGTGTATGTGTGAGTATGTGTATTTGTGTTTGTCCACTACTACCAAATGACAACCGATGTTCATTCATTTGTGTCCCCATAACTTAGTTGTTTGGCAGAAAGAGACTGATAGAACAAGTACCAGGCACTTAAAACTAAGTAGTGATTGATTTGTTTGACTAAATCCTTCAGGGCAGTGTCTCAGCACAGCCACAGTTTAATGGCTTACACATGTCAAAGATATATGTGCAAATCTCAATATTTTTTTGTGTCTAATTATTTACATATTTTGTCTACATTTGTGTATATATATATATATATATATATATGTTGTTGGCACTCCAGCGCATTTTATCAATACTAAATGTCAAGCAATTTATGAAGTAGCTAACTTCAGTTTGTCCCTTGCACATGTGCACTCATGAGATACATAATATTTCAATGAAGTTTGGTATGAACTTGTGACAGGACATGCAATTTGTGTGTTTAAAAATGAAGATCCAAAATGAACACTAATTAAACCGCATGTTTTTTTAATTTTAAAACTGGTGAGAAAGCAGTGGAAACTTATAGGAAAATAAGTGCTGTGTCTGAAGAAGATTCTGTTCTGGAATGTGTACCTGGTGGGGTTTTCAAGGTTTCAATCAGGAAATTTTTCAGTCCTCATCCTGGCCAACCAACTGAGATTAACAGCAACAAAATGAAGGAGTTAATCAACATCAAACCCGTTTTTCTTATCAGGTTGATGTTAGATGTTCTTCCATGTATCCAAATTGAGCATTGAGGGTCATCTGCATCATCTTGGTTATATCAGCAAGATTGATGTTTGGGTCCAATATCAATTGAATGAAGTCAACCTCATCCAACAGCCTTCCATCTGTAATTTGTTGCATACATACAAAAAAGACAATACTTTTTTTTAAAGAAAATGGTGATAGGGGATGATGACAATGTGACATGCAAACAATCATGAAGAAAGTGCAGTGAACAACCACAAACAATCTCCAAAGCAGGACTTCACCTTAAGAAATTTTTGGTTTGTGTTTGGTGGGATTGTTATGACATTGTATTTTGTGGGCTGCTTTCCACAGATAGGACCATGAATTTGACTGTGTACTGTGACCAGCAAGACAAATTAAATACAGAGATCCTCCAGAAGTACCTAGTACTTGCTACTCATAAGATCATTGGTTTTCATCACAACCATGCTAGGCCACATCCTTCTTTTCAGATGCAGCAGAAGTTTCTGGGGCTTGATCGGAAAGTTTTGCTGCACCCTACCCTATATTCACCTGACCTAAAACCTTCAGATTTCTACCTGTTACAGCCTCTACAAAATTCATTAAATGGACAGACCTTCAACTCAGAAAAGTATGTAAAAATTTCTCCTGAAAGAGTTTTTTCACTTGTAGAATCAAGAAATTCTTCAAGGAAGGCAGAATGGATCTACCCACAAGATGGCTGAAAATACTGAAACTAAATGGGAATTAAACCATTGATTGAATAAATCACTTTGTCTTTTATTTTTGCTTGTAAATGAAATGGACTTTTTGGCTAACCTAATACATACATGTTTCTTAATGTAATTACAATGTAACTGCTGTTCATATATAAATATTGAATAACATTATTGCTAACCCTGCACAAAAAAATGTAACTAAACATGGCCAAATGAGATTACAACTGTGAATTTACAGTAATTTAATATTTCAAACGTTTTGGTTTGTTTTATCAAATTAAATTCTTTGGAAAAATTTGAATTTCTTAAGGAAATTTGAGTAAAATATTTGTCTTCCAAGATATAACATCCTTTCCTTTCATGAAGATGACAACAACAACAGTGATGATGATGCTGATGGCAGCTGCAGCGGCCGGGGTCATGGTGGCAGCAGTGGCAATGACAATTGTCATCACCATTGTCATCATTTTATCGTCTGCTTTTCCATCTTTGTAGTGATTAGACAGAGTTTAATTAAGGCAAATTTTCTATGGTCAGACACCCTTCCTTTCACCAATCCTCACCTTTTTTCTAAAGCAAGGTAATGTTTGTCAGTGGCCAAACTTGCTTTCATAAAATATTGGAAATGAAGGACATTACTTGTATGACAGTGGCAACCATTTTATAACTGTCATGTGATGTCCAAACAAGGAGACACAAACACACACATATTGAATACACATGCACTAGGTATGTGACTTGCTAATTCATGGGTAGGCTGTGCTTATAGGCATAAGAAAATATATTCTGATCAATTCACCTGGTTTTAAAACGCCAGGAAGTCATAGACAAATGAGATAACTTGCATCAGGTCCCATTCATGAGTGATAGACATGAATGTTACATAATTTTTGCGACTTGTCAATACCACATACCTGAAACAAGGCCCAGTGTAGCTGCTAGCTAAATTGCTGTCTATGACAATATGCAAAATGATGTAAGAACCATCTACTGATATGTCCCAACATTTCATACCATGGAAAAAATTCAAATATGTATTAGAAGCTACTCGTGAGATATAAACAATATTGAACACACACACATACACAAAGTATATGTTTTCCTAGTTCATATATACATATATATATCCAAATTTACCCAAATTTAAAATTATTACTTATACATACATACATACATACATAATCCATGCATGTATGTATGTATGCATCTATGTATATATATATATATATATATAGTTGTTTATTTATGCATAGATACACAAAGCACAACCAATGTTTTACTGCTTGCTCAGTGCTATTGGTTCTTCCTTTTCTTTTTTTACAATTTTTAAATTTTCTTTTTTTGTTTTTTAGACAGCTGCCAGGAAATGTTTAACTTAACTTAGGCTAAAGTAAATAGCAGACTTGACAGGTTAAGTTTGCCTTGTTTTGAAAAAGACTGTTCAAAATGAGAGATACCAACTTAACTTTAAGTAGAAGAAATTAGACTTAATTTCAGATGTGGATCAAGGAAAATGTTCTTACAGATGAAAGTGAAGATTGATGTTGGTCTCCTATTTTATATTTTAGTTTGGTTTTGCTTGCACATAATGTCAGAAATTGATGTACTAATGCACCAGACAACATTAAATCTACCTTTTTATTTATTTCCCCTGTCACTGTTTTATGGTCAATTCTCATTTCACTGCCATCCATCAATTCCAGCTATCTTGATGGATAATTCTGGGCGTTTTTTTATATTTAGTTTACTTACAGAAATACAGAATTTATTTCGTTGTTTTTATTTTGGCCTCTGGTGGTTAAATTGCTTGCCTCCTTTCACTCGCATTGCTATGCTTTTCTTTCATATTCCTTAAGTTTAAAAATAATATAAACGCAATGCTGATCTTGACAACTTCAGCTACAGTGCTATTTCTGTATATGGAAAAAATAGTTAAAGCAATGGAAAGTTTCTTGTAAGAGATTAACAGATGTTACAGCCAGAAATATGGTTCAAGAAAAGTCATATTGATCCTGTCTCCAGATTATTGTCAGAAACATAACAATGGTATAAACATATTTGTTTTGCATTTCTGGTATTAAATTTCTGCTTAAGTCTTTTTTCTTGATTATTTTAATAACTCAAGTAATTTTGTCAAAGTTCTTCAAAATACAAATGGATGTTTTTATTTGTCACTGACAATAATTTCTGTTTCTAATAAAGAAATAATAATTCTATGTAAGCCAAAAAAGTTCTCATTATTTGCTTATGTCTGACAATTTTTTGCTTTTTATTGAATATCAGATATTTCGTGTTCTTGATTTAAATTAGATCTGTGTCTTTTGGTCTGGTGTAAGAAGATTTAAGTGGAGGCGCAATGGCCCAGTGGTTAGGGCACCGGACTTGCGGTCATAGGATCGCGGTTTTGATTCCCAGACCAGGCATTGTGAGTGTTTACTGAGCGAAAACACCTAAAGTTCCATGAGGCTCTGGCAGGGGATGGTGGCGAACCCTGCTGTACTCTTTCACCACATCTTTCTCTCACTCTTTCTTCCTGTTTCTGTTGTACCTGTATTTCAAAGGGTCAGCCTTGTCACATTCTGTGTCACGCTGAATCTCCCCGAGAACTACATTAAGGGTACAGGTGTCTGTGGAGTGCTCAGCCACTTGCACGTTAATTTCACGAGCAGGCTGTTCAACTGGAACCCTCGACGTCGTAAGCAACGGAATGCCAACAACAACAAAGAAGATTTAAGCATTTAGGTAAAGAAAATTGGACTGTGAATATATGTTCGGCACACTACTTTATCAAATTATTTTGCTGTTATTCTTCAGTTTTCAATTTCCTTTACATAATGTTCCTAGTTCAAAATACACCTTCATATGCATTGCTTGTACATAATGTTACTAATGCATCCTGGAATCACTGGTTGCTTTGGGTATTATAACATACACTCTCATCCAATTAACCCAGTCTAAGTTGATGAAGGTGACAGTGACATGAGAATAAATAAGAATCAACGAGTGAAAGCCACATTATTGATATATACATGTCATTATGTCTAGTTCCTAAGTTACACGTATATTCATACAATAGTCATATTTTTATGATTTTTATACTTGAGTGGCTGCATTTTCAAATTTCTACTTTCAACTAGATTGGAAGATTTACATAGAGAAAGCAAAAAAGGAATTTCAGATTCAATGTGTAGTCTGATTATGGCATAGAGATCTGTGAATATTAAATATTTATAATTTAAGCTACTGTTGACATTTTGAGTTGGAGCAGGAATTTTGTTCAATTTCTAGTACCTGAATATATGTTAAGGCAACATTAAGAAACTGCCAGATAATAGTACTTAAGACTCCTATTAAAGAGGGCCTTTGCTAAATAGTTAATGTATTATTCACATTTATCATTAAAAAAAAAATAACTAAGCAAGTGAATATATTTTAGAGTCATTATTTCTATGGAGCAGGCTTGGTTGATGGTTAAGAAGTTTGTTTCACAGCTAAGCAGATTTTGATTTAATCCACACTACCTTAATCAATGCTTTAAAACACAATTTAGTTTATGTATACTCCGTGAGAGTGTATCAGTGTGACTATTGTTGTTCTAGAGTAGTGGAATTTAACCATTATACAGTTTAATATAAACACTGGCTTTTGGGTAATAATACCCTTTCTCACACAGCTCGACCGACCAAAATTCTCTTGGAAGAACTTGGTTGGAAAATACTGCCTCATCCTCCGTATTCTCCTGACGTTGCTCCTTCTGATTACCACTTGTTCCGAGGACTACAGAACTATTTTGATGGACTTAGGTTAACAACAAGAGAAGAGATTGAAAATGAGGTGGATTCATATTTTGGTTCTAAACCTACAGAATTTTACAAGGGAAGCATTTATAAGGTAGACGAAAGATGGTATGACGTCATTGAAAGCAATGGAGAGTCTGTTAATGAATAAATATTTCCATAGTCATTGACTTATTAGCTTTTACCTTAGATCTTTATATCAGGCATTTCTTTTGCACCAACCTGATACAATTAGTACAGAGAAGATATGAGAGTAAGAGAGATGACAAAGCAGCATTGGACTGCAGGAGCAGGGGTGCAGAGAGAGAGAGAGAGAGAGAGAGACAAGGTGAAGTAATGAGAGGGGTAAATGGCAAAATAGAGTAGTAAATGTAACATGGTTCTAAAAGTATCTTTGCTATATAAAGCCATTCTGTATTTTAAGCCTGAGAAACTACAGGTTTGTTTATATTCTCTGAATCTAAACAATCTCTCATTGCATTTATCAAACTGTTTTATTTGCTCACAGAGATAATTCAGGAGCCAACACTGAAATATTAATATTATTAGCGATATTTTAATTAGATTTAATTAAGACAAACAGAGTTGTTTACAAAATAGCCTGAAGCCAAGAAAAAATATTGAATCACATGTATCTAATTATTTTGGAAGCAAAAAATTTACTTTTACATTGCTGTATTATTACAGAGTTGGAAGAGTTTGAATTTTTACTGAGATAAAAAAAATGAAAAAAATTCTTTTTCATGTGATTATTCAGAGAACACTTATAAGATTCATAAAGAAGTTAAGAAGTTTTGTGTAGTTTTATTGTTACAAGGAATGCATTTAAGGCAGTGGTGGTTGATCAGAGAAGTCTTTATAATCAATATTTTCACTGTTGAATAAAAGTAGATTTTTCCTTGCAGCTAACTGATTACACACTCAAGAACAATGAAAGGTGCAGGAACTTCAAATACATTAAAGCTGTTAAGCTCACAAGAATAGAAATACACCAATCCATCAAAATGGTTGTTAATCTGTGCTATTAATGCTTGAGTTGTTCTAAAGTATTTGCGATAAAAAGAATTTTGAATTTTGCATCCACAATCAAGCATATTGCCTACTGTGTTATTGTAGATTTTCGTAAGGAAGATAGTGTTCTGCTTTGCTGAAGTGGAAGCGAGTCAGTAGTGAGAGAAGGAGAATTAGACAAATGCTAGAAAAGGCTAAATATCGAGAATCATTCATATCAAGTGTGAGACAAATGATCAATATTCTGGACAATGATAAGGAAATTATCTGACTCTCCCCAGACAATGGTTATGCCTCAGTAGTTTTGAAGAGAGTGGAAAACATTTATGAACTATTGATCTGAACAAGACCTCAGCTTGACAAATAAAACAAAATCTAACCATAAAAACTATGTGAAGGATTTTAGCACTAGATATCATTCAGACAAAGACAAATAGCGGAATCGACAAAACTTTGAATACCAATTTCTATCAGTTAGCAGATGTTTGGTAAAAAGGACATATTGGCAGTATTTATCATTTACATTGTAAACTTGGTTTCATTTTAAGTCTGACTCTGTATTGAAGATGTCACATTCGAAATAGTTTATGGACATCTATTATAATTATTACCATTCTGAATGACGTTTACTCGTTAGATTTCTGTCCTGGTTAATAGTTATACTGGATCTAATCGAAAATACTGCTTTCCTTTTGTATTTCATATAAAAAAGACATTAATGCAAAAAGAGGCAAAAAATAACTGAGGAAGTTGGCATTTCTTTCTCTGGTTTCAAACTGTGAATTCTGATGTTAGTAGCGAGGGAGCAACAACTTAAGCAATTTTAGTCAAAGTACTATCTTCTATAGTATTTTGGCTTGTACTTCTTATTTATTGATCTCCAGTCTCCAGTAAATAGAATGGCTAAGTCCTGTAACTTCATGGAATATACAGTAAAAGGTATTTTTTTTTCTTTAACACATTGGTTTATATTCAATCTGCTGTTGTCACTACACAAAATACACATTCATAC
>NC_068992.1:51571122-51575927 GCF_001194135.2 Octopus bimaculoides
ATATATATATACATATATATATATATATACTTTTACTCTACTCTTTTACTTGTTTCAGACATTTGACTGCAGCAATGCTGGAGCACCGCCTTTAGTCGAGCAAATTGACCCCAGGACTTATTCTTTGTAAGCCTAGTACTTATTCTATCAGTGTAATTTGCTGAACCACTAAGTTACGGGGACGTAAACACACCAGCATCAATTGTCAAGCGATGTTGTGGGGACAAACACAGACACACAAATGCACACATATACAGGGTGAGCCAAAAGTAGCTATACACTTTTGAAATTCTTTAATTTTATTACTTTTACACTCATTTATTACAATTATATTTATGAAACACAGTTTAATCTCGTAAAAGGTTGAAATGTCCTCCTTCAACATGGGAACATTCATCAAACATCCCAGAACACTGTAACACACAGCACATTATTCACGGTACCTGTAAAAATCAAATAAGTTAATTTTAAAAGTGTTTACCTACTTTTGGCCCACCCTGTATATATACATATATACGACAGGCTTCTTTCAGTTTCCGTCTACCAAATCCACTCGCAAGGCATTGGTTGGCCCGAGGCTATAGTCGAAGACACTTGCCCAAGGTGCCACGCAGTGGGATTGAACCCGGAGCCATGTGGTTGGTAAGCAAGCTACTTACCACGTAACTTATACCATAGCTTCAGGCAGGCCAAAGCCTTCTAAGGAGATCTAGAAAATGGAAACCGAAAGAAACCTATCATGCGTGTGCGTGTGTGTGTGTGTGTGTGTGTGTGTGTGTGTGTGTTGGTGTGTGTGTGTGTGTATGTGAAACTATGTGCATGGCTCTGAGTGTTTTTGTGTCTCCTTGTCTTAATGTTACCTCATGGTTGTAAATGAGTGTCACTATCATACAAGCAGTGTTGTACATTTCCAATCTGATAACATATCTAGCCAGGGGAAGATATTACCTTGCTTGGGAAATGGATGAGGGATGGTGGCAAGAAGGTCATCTAGCTGTAGAAAATCTGCCTAAACGAAGTTCACGGGACCCAATGAAAAAGTGGATATCAAAACGACAATGATGATGATGATCATGATGATAGTGGTGGTGGTGATGGTGATGATGATAAAGAGGAGGGGGAAACACTATGTAATTTTCATAGAATTATATCCCATTTGACCCCGAAGTCATAAAGCTGATTGGGAGTCTATTTCTCCTCCTCTTTCTTTTTTTCTATTTTCTTTCTTGCTTTCCGGTGTTTTCAACCTTCCACCTTTTACATTTGCTTGCTTCTCACCTTTCCTCATATTTTCATTCATCCTATTGTCATGTTTTAGCTTATTATGCCATGCGTGAAGAGTCATGATAGCACCAGATGTGTTAAAAAATGCTGTCTAAGTTGTATTCCATCACATGAAACTATCAGTAGCTTATAAAAATGTATGCTATGTTTATTATTATACATACATATATATATATATATATATATGTCATGGTGCTCTATCAGTTACAACAACGAGGGTTCCAGCCTGCTCATAAAATTAACTTGCAAGTGGCTGAGCACTCCACAGACACGTGTACCCTTAACGTAGTTCTCAGGGAGATTCAGCATGACACAGTGTGACAAGGCTGGCCCTTTGAATTACAGGCACAACAGAAACAAGAAGTAAGAGTGAGAGAAAGTTGTGGTGGAAGAGTATGGCAGGGTTTGCCACCACCTGCTGCTGGAACCTCATGGAGCTTTAGGTGTTTTTACTCAATAAACACCCACAACGCCTGGTCTGGGAATCGAAACCGTGATCCTATGACTGCGAGTCCACTGCCATTGCACCTCCACATATATAAACACACACACACACATACATACACACACACACATACATACACACACACACACACATATATAATGAATTAATAAAACATATATCAGAAAAGAAGTAATAATTGTTACAAAAAAAAAAAATTTGGATCTTTTCTGTTTGGTTACCAGAGGCTGCAAAAATTAAAGTTTACCAAAGATTTTTTTAATTTGACACAGTAATACATTTGCCCAAACTGAAGTGCTGGAGCTATTTCATCTTTTTCCAGAAAAATGTTTTTAAAAAGTTATAGAGGTTTAAAGTTTGATCATTTTTACCCAGTCAGGAAACAGGATTTGAAGCTGTCATTTTGTGCGTGACTGCACATTTTGTCGTCAACATCCTGAAAATAGCACGTGTTGTCAATATTTGTAAACAACACGTGTTATGTCTCCGGTTATTTTCTTTCATGTAAATAAGTTTTATTTAGCTGTTATTTTTAGCACACCTCACAACCACCAGTGTTTAAATGCAAATGCGATAAACAACACGTTACATGTGATAAACACATTACAATTTTTAAAAGAATGATTTAGAAGAATTAGATGAAAGTTCTCTGGTAATTTTCTTTCATGTAAATAAATGTTTGTTGTTAATTTAAAAGAGAAAAAAAGTTAGTTTTAAATCTCAGAGTGAGATGTTGACAAATTAATTTTAATTTAAAAGGTTTATCAAAAAAATCTTATTTAGCTGTTATTTTTAGCACAACCACCTCAATGCTCAATGACAAAAAGAAACAAACATTGAACAAACAATCTAAATATGTTTAACTTTTGGTTTTAATTATAAAAATATCCTCCTCTGTTTTCAGTGTTTTCATAATAGAAGCAAAGTTACTGGAGCTCGCTGCCATAATTACACAGAACACAGAACATGGCGTCAAATTTGTCAACACGTGCTTCCTCACAGATAAAAGACTTTTCAAAGACTGCTCAGATTCACTTGTTACTATGGCAGCAGGCACCTTGACAGACAAAAGAGTTCTCATGTTCTGCTTCTTACTATCGAAACAGTCATGAATGTTTGTCTGTGGCTTACGATTGGCTAAAATTAACAAAAATTTTCAAACTTAAATTACTAATAAACTCTCTATTTATTGATTTATAGTGAAAATTGCTTTCACGTCAATAATTAATCTATAATATAAATTTGACATGGGCGAATGTTGTATTCTTTCTTGTCTTGAGGTTCACACCCATAAATTGTGTCTGGCAGAAAGATATATAATCTTTATGAACTCACATGAGCTAGGAGGCTACCTGATCTCCAAGATGGAAGCTGTGGGAAGTTGTCCATATTTCCGGAAATTTTTACTTCAAAACTGGAAAAGCTAGCTATCAAGCAAAGAAAGACAACTCACCTGGACATAATTTTTAAGAGTAATATTTCTTCAACTATCACTGGCGTTCTTGTGTTTTTAAAAAAACATTCTTTGCAGAGAACAGTTATCGTTTAGAGAAACTGAAGCTATATCTACTTCATGCTAAATATGAAACCAATGCTATTTCTCTGAAACTGTTGCTTTACACATACAAATATATATATATATATATAGAGAGAGAGAGAGAGAGAGAGAGAGACACACATGCACACACAAACATAAATACTATATATACAAATATATTTATGTAAAATATATATATACAAACAGGTGCAGGCATGGCTGTGTGGTAAGAAGCTTGTTTCCCAACCACATGGTTTCAGGTTCAGTCCCACTGCATGGAAACTTGGACTAGTGTCTTCTACTAACTATAGACTTGGGCTAACCAAAGCCTTGTGAGTGAATTTGATAGATGGAAACTGAAAGAAGCTTGTCATATATATATATATATATATATATATATATATATATATCATCATCATCATCATCGCCGTCATTTAATGTCTGCTTTCCATGCTGGCATAGGTTGGATGGTTTGACTGAAGGCTGGCAAGCCAGAAGACTGTGCTAAGTTCCAGTCTGATCTGGCAAAGTTTCTACAGCTGGTTGCATAGCAGCCAGTCAGGTGGCACTGGCAACGACCACGCTTGAATGGTGCTTTTTATGTGCCACCAGCACAGGAGCCAGTCAGGCAGCAATAGCAACAACCACGCTTGAATGGTGCTTTTTATGTGCCACTGGCATGGGTGCCAATCAGGCAGTACTGGAATTGGCCACAACGATAACTTCAATTGACTCAACATGTCTTTGCTGCCATAGTAACAAGTGAATCTGAGCAGTCTTTGAAAAGTTTTTTATAGTACCACCTCATCAAACACTTAAAGCTAAAAGATAATTCAGGATAAATTAAAACAAATGTGAATAAATAAGCATTACATTTGACAAAATAATCTGAATGCTAAAAGATCAATTTATTTGCATGCTAGGACTGGTTAAATTGCTTTTTGCCATAAAGGGATTGATCTCAATACACTGTTTACCCACCATTGAAAATCATTATACAGAAAAGTTGTTATGCTAATTTTCCTTGCAATAATATTTTACTAAATATTTTACACTATTTCAAGATACTTTTTGCTCAGTTCAATGTTATTTATTATTTTCATAAAACAGAAGAGAGCTTAAGGTAAGAACATAATATCTTCTTTCTTATTTTCTAACTCAAAATGCTTCATTTTGTCTTTTTGTACTTTTCTTTCCCTGTACACATGTTTTTTTGTCATTGATCATTGTTGATTATCAAATTGCTATTATCAAATTACTATTATCTAATTGTGTATTATGTTGTTTTGTACTAACTTACTCTAGACTCTCAAATAAAATATTTTCTATCTAGCTTGATAGATATTTTTTTTAAGAATTGTAATTGTCTAGCATGTAACTAGATCTGAGATGGTATATTGGAAATGAAGCAATTACACTGTGTAAGAGTGTAAGAGCCATTTTAGTCATATGTGTGTGTGTGTGCATACATATATGCGTGTGTGTGTGTATATATATATATATATATATATATATATATAT
>NC_068992.1:51576733-51583170 GCF_001194135.2 Octopus bimaculoides
TATATATATATATATGTATGTATTTATTTGTGTGTTTATGTAAGTGTTTTTCCCACTGTAATTACTTGACAACCGATCTTGGTGTGTTTACATCCCCGTAACCTAGTAGTTCTGCAAAAGGGACCAATAGAATAAGGGTCTATCGGCTGAAACGAGTTAACAACAAACAAGATGAGGACAAATATCCGTCAAATGTAAATAATGTAAATAATGTGATACCAGATGTTCAGTAAAGAAAAGATAGCACTGGATATTATGTTCATCACTGTAGACTTGGTTTCAATTTTGTGTCTAGCTTAGTACTAAACACGTCCCATTTAAAACTGTTTATGGATATCTTTATAAATATTTCTGTTTTGAATGATGTTAAGATGTTCAACTTGTGTCCTGGTTTATACCAGTTATATTACTAAATTTTACTCAAAAGAAACTGTTAAATTCACTTAAAATTTATTTCATCGAGTGTAAAACTTTTCATGAAATAATTGTTAGTTGGTTGCCAACGTAGTTTTACCATGACTAAGAATTTAGTGCTAAGATTACAGCCGTGTGATGAAAATTTTGATTCTTCATGAATGGAAAATTTTTTATGTTATTAACACTTTCATTAACATATTTCTGCTGAGATGCACTTTCTTCATTTCAATTGATTTAGAAAATAATTAAGAACTTAGTAGAATAACTTTGTCGCTATTAAGGATGGTGTTTGGAACATGAATTGTCATGAATTTTGATGGATGTTTTTTAATTTAGATCACTTTGAAGTAGAAAGTTTATATCGTGGAACCCGAAGAAGACTTGGGTGGTTGGTATCAAAAGGATTAACAGGTTATAATGGCTCTTCAAAGATATTTTTAGACGTGGCTATGTGGTAAGAAGTTTGCTTCTGAAGTACATCATCCACTGCATGATACCTTTAGACCGAGTCTTGTGAGTTGATTTTGTTGACAGCTAGCAAAAGAAGCCTGTTTTATATACAGATGGTTGATAAATTTGTACAACTGCTGCCACAATATGAAGGACATTACCATTTGTAAGGTACACCAAGACCCCCACCCCTAGTTGCAACTGTTGAGATCTTGGATCTTTCCCACATGATCAAACGTGTTTGATAAATGCAGTTGTTTATGAAGCCAACATAATTGAGAAGGAAAAATTGCGTCGGTTGATGTGATGCCAATTTTAAAAAACTGTTATTCAAACCACCAGTCTTCTTTCTGACACATTGATAAAAAGGAAACCACTAAGTTGGCTAGCCATGTATGAAATCGGAAGACCAAATGCACACTACTCACAATCAAATGAATCATTGTGGAGAAATCTATACCATATAGAAACTGATCAAAGGCATACAAGTTATGCACAGCTGAAAGATCATACATTCTTTTTTAGATTCAAGAATTCCACCACATTACTTAATTCCAGATCCATGATTTTTAGCAAATGTAAGCACATGAACAGGTTTCTTTTGTTGAACTGGAGGACGTCATCCACTCCAGATTGAGTAGCTGTCTCACAGATTTTGGTTTTCTTTCTGTTATATTATTCTACACCAGCTACATTAACTATGGTTTCTACATTCAAATAGGATGATGATCTTGGTTTTAATGTTCTTTTCTTTTATCTCATTCCACTTTTGCATCAACCTTCATGTCTTTTTCTTCTCAGTTTTTTCTTCTCTTTTTTCTCTCGTGTTTTCTCAAAGTGCAGTGCCTTTTTTTAAATACATATAACATTATGAACTGAACCTGAAAGTCAGCTTGTAGATAGATGATGCTATATAAATCTACCAATTTAACATATTGTAAAGACATGAAACTATTAGTAGCTCTTTTATAATTGTGTATATTTAACTCTCACAAGATGGAAGCTCTTTTAGTTGATCCTACCTATACTGGAACTGTAAACTATGTAACTATGGTAACTATGTGTGTGTGTGCGTGTGCACGCATGCATGTGCATGTGTGTGTATCATAGTGATTGTTCCCTCCATTTGATGACTAGTTTTATTTTACATTATTTACATTATTTACATTTGACGAATATTTGTCCTCATCTTGTTTGTTGTAAACACAACGTTTCAGCTGATATACCCTCCAGCCTTCATCGGGTGTCTTAGGGAAATTTCAAACCTCGGTTCTCATTCTTAAGGTATTTTTCGATGTTATTATTATTAATATTATTCCAGTCACTGCCTGGAATCAAACTCAGAATCTTGGGGTAGTAGCCTGCGATCTTAACCACTAGGCCATATACCCTTATACACCATATGCCCCAAGATTCCGGGTTCGATTCCAGGCAGTGACCTGAATAACAATAATAATAACAACAACATCGAAAAATACCTTAGGAATGAGAACCCAGGCTAGAAATTTCCCGAAGACACCTGATGAAAGCTGGAGGGTATATCAGCTGAAACATTGTGTTTACAACAAACAAGTTGAGCACAAATATCCATCAAATGTAAATGATGCCTTGAATATACCAATCGGATGTGGGAGCAATGATCCCTCTAATTTATTTGCTATGGGTATATACAGAAATTTGCTTGTGTGCAAGTTTTATATTTATTTGCAAAGCATCCATGTGTGTAATTATCTTCAATTAAAAATATATCCTTAAAAATTTATGTGTGTAAATGTTCTTTTTATTTTTCTTTGTATGCTCACTGTAAAACGCATGCATAACTTATAAAGAACATTGCATTTGAGATACATTATTGACTCCTTACATAGCTTGCTCATAGCTAGCCAACTCGCTTGAAATGATAGAAAATGGCAACAATATCAGAGATTATTGGTTTGTATGTTATTGCTATCTAATAGCAGCACATATTTTTGTATTTAAATTGTTCTCTTGTTACATTTTCTTTAATTACAAAACTGAAAACAAGCAAATTAAAAGGAAATACTGAAATAACTTAAGATATTGATGAGCTAAGCACATTTGTAATTTTAAGTTGTTCTTATTTAGAGTTTTTATGGCCATTTCCATCAAGCAATTTCCATGTATTTTTTGTGCCCCAAAGAAAATACTATAGTCTCTCTCAAAAGCTCATACAGTTGTATGATAGTTTTCAAGATTCAAAGAACCATTCCTCTAAAGAATTTATGTTTTTATTGATGATTTGCAATATGATAAAGGTTCTTTATTTGGCATGGCTACTCAATAACTTAGCATTTCTTTTATCTTTTGTCCAAATAATCAAATCCTCTCTATGCTTCAATGAATTATATTTATTTAGAAACATGTTTACAAGCTATTGATAATTCTATTTATAGGATAGCATTTAAATATTTCCTCCCCTTTCATATTTCGCTTGTTATATTCTGGTATTTTTCTCATTAATTTCCTCAGTGACAATGAAAGGAAATAGCATTGAGTTTGTCAACTTGGTTAACAGGATCAATAAATGTATGCAGTAGATAACTTCATTATTGTATTAATTCTATTCAGAGAACCTTATCACAGCTTCCAAATGGTATATTATTATACTGATCTGTCATATCAGATTAAAGAATTATTTCCATTGAGTATTTCTGAGTTAATTCAAAATTCAGTCATACTAAAGTAATTGGTGGCAACCATTTGGTGTAATTATTGTTCAGAGAATATACCACAGAGTAGGCAATTATTTCTGTTGTACACAGTGGTAGCCGGTCAGTTTATATGTTGACAATTGGGAGTTGCACTTGAGTTTGTAGTTTTGTATACAATCATAATATTAGCATATCGGAATGTCATTAATTGTCAAAGAGACAGACAGAAAAAGAGAATTAACATAACAGTTCTAGACATGTTAGTTCACCATTTATGGCCATCATTAGTTAGAATACGTTACTGAATATTGAGATAACTGCTGGCCATTTGGTAAGTAATTCTTGGATTTAAAATCATATTAATTGTTTTGTTTGTGACCTTATTTTTTATGAAATACTCTTTTTCACTCTTTTGCTCTTTAACTTGTTTCATTCATTGTATTGTGGCTTTGCTGGAGCACTGCCTTGTAGGGTCAGGTGAACAAATTAATCTCAGGACTTATTCTTTAAACCTGGTACTTGTTTTACTATTTTATTTGATGAATTCCACTAAGCTACAAGAAACAAATTGACATCAGTTGCCAAGCAATGGGTAGGGATGGGCATAGACACAGACACAAAGACTTACATACAAGAATACACATAAATACAAATATAAACACATTCACTCACACACACACATAAGCATACAACAGAAAACTACTTAAATTATATTTGCCAAATTCATCCAGAAAGCATAGGTATGACCATGGCTATAGTAGAAGACATGCCCAAGGACTGAACCAAAAGCCATGTAGTTTTGACAGAGACCTCTTAACCATACGGCCATGTCTGCCGGTTTCTATTAATCTTGAAAATAATTGAGAATTTCAAGGAAATTCAGGAAATAATTAATCTTTATTTACTTCTTTGACAAGCAGGTGTTGAAGCAATAATATTTTAAATAACCAAGGCTGTGAGCTGGCAACATCATTAGTCTGATAGGCAAAATGCTTAGCAGTATTTTGTCTCACTTTATGTTCTCAGTTCAAATTCCACCAAGGTCAACTTTACTTTTCATTCTTTCTGGATCGATAAAATATGTACCAGTTGAGCACTGGGGTTGATGTAACCTCATTTCCTGAAATTGCTGGCCTTGTGCCAAAATTTGAAACCAATATTAAAGGTAGTTTGCTGCCAGAATTGTTAGCACACAATGCAAAATACTCAGCAGCGTTTTGTCTGTGCTTATATTCCGAGTTCAAATTCTGCCTGGTTGACTTTGCCTTTCATCCTCTCAGGGTCAATAAAATAAGTATTGGCTGAGCACTAGGATCGATGTAATCAACTTACTCCTTCCTCGAAAATACTAGTCTAGTGTCAAAATTTGAAATCAATATATCAAATAGCCAGTAGCAGTCTCAGGCAAGCTGCTAGGATAAAACAGCTCTAGAGGGTTGATTTAGCAGATAGAAAAGATAACCAAATCATCCTTAAATCATACCCAATATTCTTTAAAAAATGTGAAAGATCTAATAGATGAAATAATCTGAGATACATATATCCTGAAAATAACATGAAATTAAACAGCGGGAGTATTCTAATCTTAGGTCTGTTATACACCTAGTTCTAGATATAATTTCTTATATGTATAAGTATGTATCTATATGTATGTGTGTATATATAAATATATATGCAGGTATGTATGTGTATATATATCTTTATACATATAAAATGCAAATATATAAACCTATATGTTACCTATATGTTACCTTTCATCCTTTTGGAGGGGTCCATGAAATATGTACCAGCTGAGTGCTGGAGGTCAATGGAATTAAGTAACTCCCTGCCTCCAATTTTGTGCCTTGTGCTTATAAAAAATCCCCATGAGATTGCAGCTAGAAAGTTCCCCGCTGAGTCACAAGTCTGGGCAATGTTGTTTATGGACAACTAGTAGTCGTCCATGCATAACAGCCTCCTCTCCCCACACCACTAATGTTGTCCAAGGGAAAGGCAAAAATTGATACAGCTTGGCGCCAGTGATGGCACAACTCATTTCTACAGATGAGTGAAATGGAGCAGCATGAAATAAAGTTTCTTCTTCAAGAACACAACACAGTTCAGTCTGGGAATCAAACTAACAACCTCATGATTGTGAGCTCAACACTCTAACCACTGAGCCATGTGCCTTGTGCTTATAGTAGAAAGGATATATGCATGCATATGGATGTGTGTGAATGTTGACCTCTCATGGCTTTGCTTAAGTAAAACCGTTGCATATTTCTTTTCTTTAGGTCATTATGACTAGCCATTCTGTGCTTTAGAAGATCAGTGAAATAGCAAATCCTTAGGTTGGCAATGGCAGGAATCACATCCAGCCATTAAATTTAGGTTTAAATACATCCTTGCACAATCTGTGTTAGCAAGGCAAAAATGGACATTAAATAAATAACTAAATAAATGATTTATTAACTAGGAGTCCAGTATTTTATCTCCATAGAAACACACACATCAATATTAGATTCCATAAAAATAACTTAATATTCAATTTCTATTGCTTTTTTTTATTTATGGCTATCTGATGTAGGAGGAAAATATCAATAATGGCTTTGAATAAAATGCAACTCTACTTAAAGGTGTTTCTCTTTAATTTTAAAGACATTATATTTTGAATTATTGCCTTTAATCATGTTTATTTTATCGAGGTGATTCAGTAAAGGCAGCTCAGATGTAGTTCGTTATGGGACTGAGTTTTAAATTTCCATGCAAAGAGTTCAAATCCTATTCATCATTGTCAGTATCACCAACACCACCACCAAATCCTCCAAATATGTAGCAGGAAGAAAGGGCGGGAAAGACAGAGACTGAGACAGATAGAATATATATATATATATATATATATATATATATATATATATA
>NC_068992.1:51584735-51594781 GCF_001194135.2 Octopus bimaculoides
ATATATATATATATATACATATATGTTTGTATATGTAAATATATATATATATATACATATATATATTATATATGAAAAGAGAGAGAGAGAGAGAGAGAGAGAGAGTAAGTGATTTGTAATTGCTCACCAGGGTTTTGTTGTTTCCTTTATGTTGTCAGACACAATTATCTCCTGCTAAGTTACATTGAAACTCATTGAAATTTCGCTACATAACACAAAGCGGGCATGGTGTACATGTATGCAATGTGAGCAAACATGTATGCATTCATGTTTTTGTATAGGTGCATAGAAAGAGCATGCACATTCAGTTCTTGTCATGACAGGAAAGCAGCTATTAACATGATAATTGATACATGTACCAAGGAATGTATGTATTTATACAGAGATGCACACATACATACAAGCATATATATACACAGATACATAAATACATATGTGCATATATATATATATATGTATATAGATATAATATATATGCATATATATATATATTTACTTATTTATATATATATATATATATATATATATATATATATATATATATATATACATATATAATATACATATACATGCATACATATATATGTATATAATATACATACATATACATATATATATAATATATAATATATACATACATATATATGTATGTATAATATATATATACATATATATATACACACATACACACATACACATGGATGTATGTATATGTAGGGAGAGAGATGCACAGAGACATATATATATATATATATATATATATATATATATACACACACACACACACACGCCCATACATACATACATACATACATACACACACATGCATACTTACATTCATATATTCAAAACAGATACACTACACACACATACACATGGAACAGGCTTGTTAACTCAAAGCAACATTCCACATCTTAATAAGAAAGAGAGATTATATAAAACAAAGAACTGAAATGATATGGCTTCAAGAAATAATGAAAAGCTCATGATAACGAGAGCAAAACTAACACTTCAGAATAAGTCATGAAAACAAAGCAAGTATAGCTGGACAATTACAACAGTGAAGAGTGTGAGTTTATTGGTATCACATGAGCTACGTACATGAACTTGTTTATAATTGTGTGAATTACTGGAAGAGCTTTTGATATTAGGGCCTGAAGTCTTCAGCTAAGAGTGAAATGTCTCTCATATTGATGAGCTGAAATCTAAAACCCATATATGTAAGTACCATGATTGTGTCTCTTCCATTACTTCCTGTCATTACTCTTTCTTTCTCCCTTCCAATAATTTTTTCTAACGTAATAAATACACCATTTCAAGCGTGGCCATTGTCAGTACCGCCTGACTGGCCTTCGTGCCGGTGGCACGTAAAAGCACCCACTACACTCTTGGAGTGGTTGGTGTTAGGAAGGGTATCCAGCTGTAGAAACTCTGCCAAATCAGATTGGAGCCTGGTGTAGCCTCCTGGTCCACCAATCCTCAGTCAAATCGTCCAACCCATGCTAGCATGGAAAGCAGACTTTAAACGACAATGATGATCATGATGATTGTCTCTTCTATCTCTCCCACGTTTATCCCCCACTCATCTAAATCAGTCTGTTTCTCCCATTAGTATCCGTCTTCCATTGCTCCCTCTCTGTTTCTCTCTTTGTTATCACTCTCTTTTCCAGTTACTTTCTTGGGATATTATCTCAAAGAAACATTATTCCATAGAGGAGTAAGAACTTTTTACATTCTTGTGGACTACAATGCAACATCCTCGATACTAATGCCATGATAATATGAACCCAACACTCTCTGTAAATGATTAGTGAATGTGTAAAGAGGCCTAAGGATTGAAAGGACCTTTACTCTTGCTAGGGACATGATAACTCTCATGGTGTTTGTGCCACAGTAAAATACACCTAATTCTGTGAAGTGGTTATATCATAAAGAGGCTCCAGCCACAGTAACCAGGCAAAAATATGGAATGTATGAACAAGACTTGGCCCTTTAATTCATCTATTAGAGAAGTAGCATTTATAAAAAGTGGCAGCCCATCCAACCCATGCCAGCATGGAAAGTGAACATAAAGTAACTATAAAGATAAGGATAATGATGAAACAGAATTATGTCAAAGGCAACGAGGACATTGATGATGGTGGTGATGGTGGTGGTGGTGGTTGTGGTGATGGTGGTGGTGGTGTTTTGATGACGATGATGACGATGATGCTGATTTTATTATGGTGTTGATGATGATGAAGCTGATGATGTCACTGATCGTGGTGATGGTGGTGATGGTTATGATGATGATGATGATGATGATGATGATGATGATGATGATGACGATCATGATGATGGTGATGGTGATAAAAATGATGATGATGATGATGATGATGACAATTACGATGGCAATGCTGATGATGACGATGTTGATGATATTGATGTTTCCTTGCAAAAAGTAATAAAATATGATTTATTTAAAGATAAAAGACACATAAATTAATATCATCTCTCTCTCTCTCTCTCTCTTTCTCTCTCTCTCTCTCTCTCTCTCTCCCTCTCTCTCTCTCTCTCTCTCTCTCTCTCTCTCTCTCTCTCTCTCTCTCTCTCTCTCTCTCTCTCTTTAACTAAACAAATACACATGAGCCTGTTTTTGAACTATGTAAGGCACAGATATTCTGCATAAAAAGGTAATGAAGTTACATTGGTGCCCACATCAAAGTGCATAGGAAACCTAGCATGCTAATCTTTAACTGACATTTCTAAAGAAAGGGCAGTGAAATCACTGAATTCCCATAATTATTAAGCATAAACTAATGTTAACACTCAACATTTTAATGTATGTGTGAAATGTTATGAGAAATTATATTGAATTTTAATAAATTTCAAATAGGAAATTTATTTACAGTAAAAGGATAATAACGACAAGAAACAATTTATTAAATTGTTATTTTATGATTTTGTTGGTTGCTGCACATATATCACATGTTTATATAGATTGACAGAGAGAAGGAGAGAGAGGGGTGGCGGAGAAGGGAGTACGTGAGATAGCAAGTGAGAGAAATGGATAGAGGGAAAGAAATAGATGAGATAAGAGATTTGGTGAGTGAAAATAAACAGCTTGAAAGAGAAGTAGACAGGTAGAGCATATGAGGGATGGTGTAGGGAATGGAAGAGATGGTGAGAGACAGAAATAGAGAGTGTGAGCTAGCAAAGCACTGGGAAGGGAAAAGGATATTTAGATAAATAGATATATATAGAGAGAGAGATAGATAGATAGATATATAGATAGATAGATAGACAGATAAAGTAGATAGATAAGTAGATAAATAGATAGATAGATAGATAGATAGATAGATAGATAGATAGATAAATAGATAGATAGATAGATAGATAGATAGATAGATACATTTCTTTTATTAGCCACACAGGGCTCAACAAAGATGGGACAAATACAATGTAGAGCTTTTCTTTTGGGGAGGGGGAGGGGAAAAAGGAGGGTGTCGATCAAAAGGGATCGTAGGAAGGGAAAAAAGGGGGGAGTTCGATCAAAAGGGATCGAGAAAAAAAAAACCATCAATAGGGATCGTGTATCACACAGTAATGTTCTCATGTAAAAAGAGGGGAGGACAGTTTAGGTTTAGCCATGGAAAGAAAAGCCTATGGAAAAGACCACGGTAACCTTGGTCAATATTGTCATTGAAGAAACTATAACAGTAAGTGACTCTCTTACCTTTTTGTTTTATTTTTTTTTCTGGATTAGATAGATAGATAGATAAATAGATAGATAGATAGATAGATAGATAGATAGATAGATAGATAGATAGATAGATAGATAGATAGATAGATAGATAGATAGATTGATAGATAGATAGATAGTAAAAAGATTGTTAAATATAGATATTGAAAGACAGATTGAGATAGATAGACAGATAGATACAAAGAGAGTGAGAGAGAGAGGAAGTGAATGAAAGAGGTGTAGAAAGAGAGAAAATTGATATAAAATTCTATAGAGAATTGTTGGTATTTTCAGGAATGGTTAGTTCTGTGAGGTGCCAGTAAAAGCATAACATTTTATTACGATCCAGAACAACTAACCCAGCAATAACAGAAAACATTTGAAATTTTCAAAATATTAATAACTTCTAAACATTAGGTTCACTACACTGACAGTTTTATTAACCATGTGTTATTTCATCTACATAAATATACTTCAAATGTGTTTTTCATTCATTTTTGTATGTATGTGTGTTCCACATGTATGTATGTGTTTTAAGTGTATGTGTATATGTTTATCTGAATGTGTTTCGAGCTTTTGTATGTGTGTGTTTATATAAATGTATGCACATTACCATAATTCATGTGATTAATCATATACTTATGTATGCATTTCCTCTCTCTGTTAAATACATTTGTATGTGTGTATGTGGGCACGCATGCGTATATGTGTATATGTTTCTCTGTGAATTTGTGTGCTATCTTCATTTTTAATATAAATTATTTCTCTTCAGAATTGAGATGGTTTTAACAAAGAAATGCAGTTTCTTTGTTGGAATTTAGATTTCCAGAATGGTGAAGAGTTTATATGCTGAACTTCAGAGAAGTCTTTCATATTTCTATATTCCACTTACAAATTCTGTTTGTTATTATTGAACACACGAGAGAGCTTCTTGAAGCAATGTTTTTACAATTGGTTGCATTTCCTGTCACAAACCCTTATAGGTTTTGAAGCTAGGAATTTTATTTTATCTCAAAGGAATTCAAAAGCAAAGAGATGTTGGATAATTTGTTGAATGGAATTGTCAATGAACTCCATAGGTTGCAGCCCAATGACAAATAGTGATATCAATATTTGTAGTCATAAAAGCAGCAAGCTGGCAAAATTGTTAGCACACTAGCGAAATACTTAGCAGCATTTCATCTCTCTCCACATTCTGAGTTCAAATTCTGCTGTGGTCAGCTTTGCCTTTTACTTTTTGGGGGTTGATAAACTAAAGTTTCTGCCAGCTCACCGCCCTTCCGTAGTATATTTAGTATGTTTCTATCTACATATGTATGTAGGCATGTATATAAGTATGCATGTATATACAAAACAGGCTTCTTTCAGTTTCTATCCACCAAATTCAATCACAATGAATTTACCAAACTATGGCTGTAGCATGAAACACTTGCCCAAAATGCCACACAGTGGGACTGAACCAGAACTGACATGGTCAGGGAGCTATGTACAGCTATGCCAGTATATAAACAAAGATGTAGAAATATAGGTAAGAGAGAGAGAGAGAGAGAGAGAGAGAGAGAGAGAGGAAGGGATGAATAATTCACTCATAAGGCTCCAGTTCATGCAAAGTAAATGAAATTTGCTCAAAATTCCATGCAGTGAATTAAAACATAGAAACTTATGATTGTGAAGCATGATTCCTAACTATTTGATCATACCTGTATGTGACCAATTTACAGTAGGGCTAATTTGTAAATTTGGGAAAAAAAACCTGACAAGAATTATGTAGTGTGAGTCATTATCTGGTCATTTAGCAAGCAACACTTATTTGGTTTGAGCTCTGTAAGTAAAAACATAGCTCTTTCCTACATCCAATTGATGCTTATTATGTCATATCGTTTACTGTAAAATCTAAACAGTTAATTTGATAGTACAATATTCCTCTCGCAAAAAATAGATAAATAAATAAATAAATGGATAAATAAATAAAATGGAAAACAACAACAACAACAGAAAACAATAGTTTCTTCCTCATCGAAAAAAAAATCAATACTCTATATATGTCCTAATATTGATATCGTTTGTGCTGCACTCATCTAATTGGTTCTTATTTCAGGAAGGTTATTTACTTTCCTCAAAGAGTTGTTAGAAGTTTGTGAGCTTTGCTGTAGGGCATATCAGCTTTCTACAGGCGATGTTTAGTTTAGGCTTACATTTTTAAACTAACTCATGCTTTTTATTAACAATCTTTTACAGTTACGTCATGATCATATATTTCTTTGCCACATTGCTCTGTGCAAAATTTTAGCAATTGGATTGGCATGAATCTACCTCTCTTTGCAGTAAATAATGAGAAAGAGTACGAATTGAAATGTGGCAGCTTTCAGTAATCATAGAAGTCACTAGACATATGACGAGTTAATTATTATTATATTATTATTATTATATTATTATGTCATAGTAGTTTGACTTTCAAAAAAATGTGTGATTGTATCTATGAGTCACACACACACAAATATATAAGGGATGCTGAAAAGTTCCTGGCCTTGAGCAAAAGAAAAATACAAGAAGATCAGTTAATTATGATTTTATTCAGCATATTCCCCTCTTGGATTAACACACTTATTGCAGTGGTCCTTCTGGTTTTCTGAGCTCTGTAAAAGAACTCAGGAGTTTAAGTTCCAACCAGGCCTTTCATGGTGCCCTTAAAGCAAGGAACTTTACAGCACCAGTCGTATACACACACACACATGATCACACACACATATGTATATGTATACACACACACACACACACATACATATACATTATCATCATCAACGTCCGCTTTCCATGCTAGCATGGGTTGGACGATTTGACTGCGGAGTGGTGAACCAGATGGCTACACCAGGCTCCAATATGATTTGGCAGAATTTCTACAGCTGGATGCCCTTTCTAACGCCAACCACTCTGAGAGTGTAGTGGGTGCTTTTATGTGCCACCTGCACGAAGGCCAGTCAGGCGGTACTGGCAACGGCCATGCTCAAAATGGTGTATTTTACATGCCACCTGCACAAGAGCCAGTCTAGCGGCACTGGCAACAATCTCGCTTGAATGACTTTTCACGTGCCACCGGCACAAGTGCCAGGAAGGCGACCATCATCATTATTTTTGGTGTTATCATCATTATCGAGTCCATTTTCCCTGCTGTTATGGGTTGGACATGTTGTTGTTATCCATATCAGTTCTTATATAGAGTTGTCTTAGAAGGGTTGGAGTACCACACCTTATTCGTACATTTCAGTTTTAGCATGATTTCTGTGGCTGGATTTCCTTCTTAATACAAACCATTTTACAGAATGAACTAGATGCATATTTATTACTAGTAAGCTTGCCTTGTTGTCCACTGGGAAACTCATAACATTGGCTTTTTAGGATTCTTTCACAATTAGTGTGTACACTTGATGTTTATTAAGTTCCATTTAGTGTCGACTGAAAGAAAGGTGTTACTTATTCAAAAGGCTAAATAAAGAAAACAAATGTTATCAAATTAAATGGAAATATGAGAAAATGTATATGTTGTAATATAAATGAGATTATGAATTATTATAAAGTAATATTAATGTGGATAGAATAAGAAAATAAGAGATAGAGAAAGTGGTAACAAATTTGGATGAATAAATGTGCAAAACATCTTATAGTTCTTAACATGTTACAAAGAGATGAATATAAAATATATATATCTTAAATTAACATTAACTTTTACTTATCAGTAATATGCATGAATGCAAACTTCATGTGAGAATAGTTTGTTGCATGTTAAAATAATGTGTTATCAAATGAAAAATCTTTACATATCTCAGAGTAACAACATCTTTTATAGCTCTAAGTTACATCATTAATATAAATGTATGTAAAATAAAAGTTGGAACAATTTGATACAAGTTAAAAGAGTTGTGATAACAAATTAAACACAGACTGACTTATATATCTTAAAGTAGCAATATACTTTATAACTTTAAGTTATATCAGTAACATAGAAGTATATAAAGTACTTGTTACTTAGATCATTTTGCTATATAAGTCTAGAATATGATATTATTTCATGAAATAACACAGAAACAAACATGCTATCAAATTAGAAATAGAGATGTGAATATGGATACGCTGGGATATAACTTAGGATGTAAATTATTATACTGTAATATTTTAAGTGGATTAAATTAAATTAAACATTTTAAAAAGGGGTAAGCAGGAAAATGAAAAGGAAGTGGATTCAAGTTTAAATGAATAGCTGTTCAAATGTTCCAATCTGAAATGATTAAGAAAATCTGTAATTAGTTTGGTTAGAGGAAGTAAAAGAGTGTAATAAAGTTGAGTACAGTAATTTCAATTTAATGAAGTTTAATAAATTGAGTGTTTATTAGGAATTTGTAGGTTCTAAATTCAATAAGGAAATAAATATAACAAAGAGGAACGTGAATTTAGTCTTAAGTAATTAATATATTAAGTTAAGGAATTTTACAATAATTGACAATCTTGGTTTAGCAGTTGTTACTGTATAAGCTCACCAATATATTATTGCAAAGTAGGGAAGCTACAATGGTAAGGAAAACAATTAATGTTAATGCAGTGTAGTTGTTAGCATGAACTTTAATGAAGTTTGACTAAGTAAAAATGTAAATTATATGGTAGAAGGTGTCGATGAAATGTACTACAGAAAAATGTGGAAGCAGCTTCAATAAAGTATTACTAATTTTGAAAGAGAAAAGGTTTGAAAAAATTTGATGTTCTAAAACGTTGATATCTGCAAAATGACACTAGTCAGAAGTGCTGGTTAAGTAGCCAGATGTTTGACAATAAAATTTTAAAGGTTTCTGAGGTAAAAAAAATAAAAATTCTTCTGAATGCAAGGTTTTGTAAGTTGATAGAATTTTCCATTTAATATTACAAGATATATATATATATATATAATATATATATAATTGTTAAAGAGGACATCAAACTTTAAGGCAACACAAATATCTCAAGTCATATATATTATTATTATTGGAAACAGTTCAAATGTATATGACTTGTATATGACTTGAGATGTTTGCCTTGCTTTAATGATTGTTGTCCTCTTTAACAATTATTATATCCGCTACATCGGAAATCTGCAATCACTCCATAACTCACATCTTAGAGCCTTAGTAATCCATTACAGCACTTACCTAGTGTACTTAATTGTTTAGATCACCTATGAACTAAACCCCCATATTTTGTATATAAATAAATATAATAACCAAAGATATATATATATATATATATATATATATATATATATATATATATAGATAGATAAATAGATAGATAGATAGATAGATAGATAGATAGATAGGTAGGCAGATAGTTGAAAAGGTATATATGCGTGTGTATATGTATATATACATACACACACTTACACCCACCCACATACATTTATCTTCATTCAGTTTCTGTCTACCAAATCCACTTACAAGGTTATAGTATAATAACCATGACTCTAGTAGAAGAACACTATGCCATGCTGTTGGACTGAACCTGGAACCATTGAGGTTGAGAATCAAACTTCTTACCACACAGCTTCAGCTGTGCCTATGTGGTTATTTATTTACTCTGTCTCCTTGTGTAAATATGTTATTTTCTCACACCAACACTCACTTGAGTTGCAGTCAATTAAGGAAGGAACGTATAGTTATTTTCTTCTTCTATTTAAATTAATCAAAATACTAATCAAAATACAAATTTAGTAGATATCAAAATAAATACAAACAAAATTTTCACCATAATAATATTTTGTGCTTTTGCTACTTAAAAATTCTACAATAAACTACAATAAAAATTCTCGTTAAAAATAAAATGAAAATGAAAATTTAAATATTATGTTAAAATAGTTGAACATTAAATTCTCCAATACCATTTTTTAGCAATATTTCCTAATAATATCCATTACACAGTGAAACCTTCATTTTCAAATTTAGAGGGTGTTGTTCTATAATATTAGAGACTATTAGAATTATGCATATAATTACATGTATATTCAACTTCCACATATGCATGCATGAATACTCACATAGATATTCAACCATTAAAAGACCATGTCGGATGTCTCCTACAACTAACAACATATTGAACACAATCCTCGTTTTCAGTAATTCTATTTACTCTTCATTATTAATTTTTGTAAATAATTCCACTCCATCTGTTACAATAAATTCTCCTATATATATATATATATATGTATATGTATGTATGTATATAGTAAGTATGCATGCAGCTACACTTACACACATATACATGCATGCAGACATACATAAATATCTACCTATCTACATATATACAT
>NC_068992.1:51595454-51603247 GCF_001194135.2 Octopus bimaculoides
TTAATCTCTACCAAATATATTAAATTGATATATATATATATATATATTTTAATCTCTACCAAATATATTAAATTGATATATATATATATATATATATATATATATATATATGTATATGTATGTATGTATATAGTAAGTATGCATGCAGCTACACTTACACACATATACATGCATGCAGACATACATAAATATCTACCTATCTACATATATACATACTTGCATGCATTCATGTATGCATGCACACATCCACACACACACACGTACATACATACATACATACATACATACATACATACATATGACAGTTTTCTGCATATTTTCTCTCTAGCAAAGTTTGTGCTCAAATTATTGATCAACCTGAGAATATATTTAAAGATACCCAAGATGCAATGGGACTAATTACTGTGAGCTACGATGTTAAGCAAATAGCCATGATTATGTGGCTTTATACATGGAAGCTCACATAAGCACAGAGTGTGAAAGAAAATATAAATACATGTGAAAGTAGAAACAATACCTGTAGTAATTGGAACTTTGGGCACGATAAAAAAGACATGAACAAAAATGTAGAAGTTATACCTGGACACTCATTACTACACACTGTCCAAAAAAATGGCCCTGCTAAGAACAGCCCACATCATAGGGAAGACACTATCAATCCAATTATACACCCGAAAGAAAACAACCCACAAACACATGACACACTCTATACAGCAATTACCCAGTGAAACAAACTCCCACCAGCAAGCCAGTAACCAATGGATTACACACTTAATGCACAATGCAAGCAGTAACACTGCAAAAGATTGCACCGCACCTCAAGAGAAGAAAAAGAAACTAACACAATACAATGCTAGGAAATATTTACACACTCCCAACAGCAGAAAAGAAAACACAATGCTGCACACACCCAGCAACACAGAAGTGTAGTTGGTGATGCAGTAGAAATTTACCTCAAACTATCAAATCTTGAGCAATTATATAATGATAATAATAATAACAACAGCCATTGAAGGGATAAGTAAAATCCAGAGATAAATAAAATCTCCTCAGTTGCAGTTCATGTACAGACCTGGCTTTTATAGTGTTCTAATACATCTTCATGATCTCTGACAACTATATCTGGCCTATTGGCCTTAATTTCTCTATCTGTATGTGTTGGCATATCCCATAGTATTGTTACTTTCTCATTTCTGTGACCTTTTCTGGCGTGTGCCTATACCATCTTTTTTCTGTTGTTATTCCATAGTGTTGGCATAGCTTCCATCTTTTACTTGACCAAAATATAGTTAGTTATACGTTGGTAGATTATTAAAGAAGCATTTCACCAATCCAAAGCATGTATATCAAATAGGTATGCTGCAATCCTCACAGAATGAATAACAATAATTTTAAGAGGCATGTGTATAATCATATTTACAGGATACCCCATCAAATTTGTCATTATCAACCTCAATCTCTTCAGTGTCAACCTCAAATTCATCATCATCATCGTCAGCATGCACCAGTTTTGTTATCTTCTGCTGGTGTCTGTCTCAATTTTATCATCATTGACTTAAATGTCATCACTAGAGGATGGAACAAATTATTTTACGAGAAGACATTGACATTAGTAATTACTTGTCACAGAATTTTAGAAGAAATCAAACATTGAAAAGCATTGTTAAGGGAAACAGTTTTGTATAAAAAAGACTGTCATACCTTACATTACCATAAATATGCATACATTTCCTACTTTAGATACACATAAGACTAAATACAATACGGAATAAATTGACAATATTACGAAGACAAAAACGTTTTCTATGTATAATTACCCACATAAATTCATATTTTCTAACTTAATGAAGAAGTTCCCATCAGTTCTTTTGGTCTATACAGAAATGACACTCTAACCATCTCTAAAGGCACACATGGGCACACTCTAGATGGGTTGAAGGACCTAATTCACATGCTAGCTCCCTTGTTTTATGACTACGATTGAGATCAATCTTAACAGAGTTAACTGTTTAGGTGTTACACAAGATAAGGGTACCTGTTCATACAGGCCCTACTGCAAACCAAATGAAAGACTATCATGCATTAACAGAACCTCCTGCCACCCACTTATTGTGTTTAAGAATCTGGTGAAGGGTGACAGTAAGAGGATTTCGAACCTGTCTTCGAATAAAGACTTTTTTGATGCTGCAGCCACCTATTACAACAGAGCTTTGGCAACCAGTATCTTCAAGGACCACATCTCCTTTATGCAGTTATGTGGGGGCCTAACGCCCACAAATAAAAGTGCCACTGTAAAGTCATTTGGTTTGCCACACTTTTCAATCTCAACTTCAAGACCTGCATGGGAAGGATCTTCCTCAAATAAGTGAACAAGAATTTCTCACAGTCCCATATAAGTACAGACGATTTTTTTAAAAGACACAGTTGTGTGCCTAGTGTTAACAAGAAATTTACTAGTGTTCACTAACAAAGGCAGGGTGCTTATGTATAGAGTTAACACTAAGTGCCCAATGGGAGGTTGATGCAAACCCGTGGCTATGGTCTACAAGGCTGAGTTGGTGTTAGGCAGTAACAACAGTGATAGAAGCTGCAGCAGCAACAACAAGAGCAGCACCAACAGTGCATTCAGCTATAATAGCAGCAATGGCAGGGATAGCAGTAACAACAACAACAAGAATAACATTAGCACCGTATCTGGCAGTGACAACAGAAATGGTAGCACTAGTGGTAGCAACAACAGAAGCAGCACAAATAGTATAAAGACACACACACAGAAACGAGTTGGAGGAAAGGAGAGACCCTTTATGCAGAAGCAAAACAATCATAACTTCTCTTTGAGAATCTCAGAGAGGTTCAGCCTTACATCTTTGGATAACTACATATGACATTTAAAAAAGTGGATATGCCATACACATAAATGAAAGCTCCTGGAACAACCTGAACCATACCTGAACAGGAGAAGCCAATGCAATTTTTGCTTGGCTGAGAGGAGAAGGATTTGCTTGATCTGGGAAGGGGGTCTTTCTTAAACTCCAAAAGCGAGGTGTTTAGTCGCTACTCTCATAAAAGGAAATTCACATTAGAGACGTGAAATTCCCCACTGGCTGACTGGTGAACAGAAATTGAGCACCTGTTTCAGATGCGATTGGAATTGGTCAAAGCGAGATAACTTCATCATGCCTAGAAAAGATGTTGCTTAGAAGAATTTCGTTTTGGAGGTTTTTTTCACAAACCTGACTGACCAGAATATATTCTTACCTCCAGTAGTAGAGAGATCAAGAGATACGAGAAGTTGCCTATATTGCTAAAAGCATCAGCTGTACAAAATGAATGGTAATTCCCTCAGTGGCCAACACCAACAACTATATTTTATATATATATATGTATATATGAGTGTGTATGTGTGCATATGGGAGGTGTATACACAATGGCTTTTCTACAGCTTCTGTCTTTCAAATTTCCTCACATGGCATTGGTTAGCTTGAAGCTATAGAAGAATACTATGGGTGTTGTATAGAGAGTGAGAGAATCTGAAACCACATGGTTGTGAAATGAACTTTTTAAGTATACAACCATTTATGCACCTATCCCATTCATACATGTCTGTATGTGTTTATGCCCAGCTGAATAACAAAGAAATCTGTATGTATTGAGTACACCAAGTGTGTCAGTTTAAAGACATGAAATAAATAAATTCTTGAAAAAAGCAAAACCAGGAATTAAGTCTGTGACTAAAATTGGTATTCAGTATGGCTGTTTCTGAACAACACTCAGTGCTACACGAAAAGAAAATGATACTTTGTAGCCTGTCATTATTTTTGGATTGAAATATCTTGCTAATCTTAGGAATATTGTCATGTGGTATTCTTGAAACTACTGGGAGAGGAATATGAAATTTAAAGACAAAAGTATAACACAAAGTATTTAAGGAAGTGAGTTATACAAAATGAAATAGCTAAAGTTAAAAGAGGAAACAACATAGAATAAAATAAAGAATTTGAGAATAAAACAAAAGTGAATTTCTCACTTCTTTTATCTATTTTCCTCCATTTTCCTTCTGTTTCTTTCTTTTGCTTTTTCCAGTTATTAAGACGGTCTTTCTAGCATAATTTCTATCTGGTTTTTCTTTCTATGACACTGCATTTCATTCTCTTTAAAATTAATCTGTTGCTTTGTCTCCGTCTGTTTGTCTGTTGATTCAGTCTATTCTCTTCATCCCTCACTCTCTCTCTCTCTCTCTCTCTCTCTCCATCTGCTTTTGTCATTTTTACTTGTTTCATCTACTTGTCGCCACTTTTCCTACACTTTTGGTCTCTGTCACAATACATCTACAAAAATCTTTCTCATACACACTTTGTCTCTTACTCTATTTGTCTGTCTGTCTATCTATCTATCTATCTATCTGTCTGTTAATGTATTATTTATCAATCCATCTTCTCTCTATATGTTCACATATATGCTTATTCATACCTGGGCCCAAGGAACTAGGTATCTGTAAGAAGCCTATGATATTTTAAGTCACATGAGGCTGAATCAAACTATTTTAAATGACAACAACAACAACAACTATAATATATACACATATATATATTATTAATGTGTGCGCGTGTGTCTTTTCTTCTCATTCTTGGTCTTCTTTTATCTCCCCACCTGGTGGCTCACCATCTTTTAATCACCATCGTTATGAATCTCAATATTTTGGAATAGTCCTCTCTTTCTCACCTCCCCCACTTCTCACTCTCTCTTTGTTTTCTTTCCTCATGCACTCCTACTCCCACTGTCTTTCACTGTCTTATTTCTCCTCATCCTCCCCTCCTCCTCCTTATGCAATATTACACACAAACACATATAAACTCTCAAATTCTCTCCTGCTCTCCCTCTCTCTCTCGTTTGCAGCCATTCTCTGCCTTCCTCTCTTTCTCATTCACCTAACAATGACATTGTACCACTGAGTTATTCCAATTCAGTTGAGATAGCATATGGGCTTCTTTAATTTTCCAATAATGCTATTATATGCTTCACCAGTCTCTAGATCGATATTTGGAAGAAAAACAATTCTTACTACATCATTCTATTTCCTCTTGGCCACGTGATCATACACTGCCATGAATAATGTTCAAATAGAGGCACTGGATTTAAATCTTGACAATTTCAGGACATTCAAATAAAAAAATAAATAAATAAATTGCAAAACAAAAAAAAAAACCCAAAAAACAATACACACACAAAACAAAATAGAATCAAAAATATAAATGAGGAAAGGAAAAAAAAAATTCAATTTTCACATGTAAACGAAGATACAGATAGAATATGATTGGGCAGCATTAAGCTGGCAAATCTATAATAATAATAATAATAATAATAATGATAATAATAATAATAATAGTAAGCATAATAATAACAGTCACCATCATCAATGATATTATCACTATATTATTATTATTATTATTATTGGTAGTGGTGGTGGTAATAGTAGTAGTAGTAGTAATATCAATTTTAATGTTTTTATCATTGTTATAATTACTGTTGTTGTTGTTGTTACCATCATTATCATCTTATTATTACTGCATAAAATTATTTCAGGATTTACGATCAAAATAGCTCCTATTTATTCCACAAGAAAATCACTGCTGCTGCTGCTGCTACTACTACTAATACTTCTACTACTACTACTACTACTACTACTACTACTACTACTACTACTAAAACGACTACCACTATCACCCACCACTACTACTACTACTACTACTACTACTACTACTACTACTACACAATCACAATCATCATTATTATTAATATTATAATTGTTGTTATTATTATCACTATTATTATTATTATTATTATTATTATTATTATTAGTAGTAGTAGTAGTAGTAGTAGTATACAATCCTCCTCCTTCTCCTCCTCCTCCTCATCATCATCATCATATTCCTTATTATTGCTTCGGTTGTTGTTGATTTTATTGTTGACTTAACCATTATCATTGTATTTTCCTCCTTATTTTTATTTGTATGTTTTACTATGCTTTTTCTTTTTTTAACTTTTCCCTGGAAATGCATAGAAATGAGGTAAACTTCAAAAGAATTCCATTGAAGCTAAGATGTTAGGAGGGAAACAGAAGCATTAAGCTGTTAATGTTAGAGGTCACGTGACAAGCTTTCTTATGAGTTTCTAACGATGTAATTTTGAGTAAAATATAATAAAATAAACACTAACCGAATATGGCAGCATTTGGCATATTAGATTGCGAAATTACATTTAAGCTTAACAAAAATTAGTTTAATAGGAAGAAAAAAAATTAGCAACGGTAGCAGCAGCAGCAGCGATGAGGTTGGTGGTAGTGGTGGTGGTGATAGTGGTGGTAATTATCAGAAGAACAGCAAAAAAAAGTGCATTCAATAGTAAGCAAAAAGGTATCAAAAACTGATTATTGTAGTAGCAGCAATAGTACCATTGGTAGTAGTAGTATTAGTAGAGATGGTCGGGGTGGGGGTGGGTGCGGTATTGTAAAAGTAGTAGTAGTTATAAGAAACAAAAAAAAAAAAATAAGTGAGTTCAATAGTAAGCAAAAACAAAAGTCAAAACCAGATTGTAATAGCAGCAAATATAGCAGTAGTATAAATAGTAGTAGTAATAGTAGTTGTAGTAGCAGCAGCAGTGCTGCACATAATTAAAAGGACAGTAATAAAGAGAATTAAAAAATCACATAGAGGGTTATGAAAAAAAGGTTCAATAGTTCTGACTTTTCCATAAGAAGAATTTCAACAGAGAATTGTATACATGGTCAATGCAATTGATACCAGTGATATCATTGGTGTTTATCTTCTCTTATTTTGTTTGTTTACCTTTAGATATCTTTATCTGTTATATTTTTTTATCATGCTTTTTCTGGAAAATAGTTTTGTTGTTATTAGTTTAGTGAAAAACCAATCAAAAATTCGTTGTATTTTTACTGCTGAGGATAAAAACTACAAACCATTTTGTTTGATTGTATTGTTTTCATTGCTAATATACATGATTAGTTCGTTATTTACATTATTTACATTCGACGGATATTTGTCCTCATCTTGTTTGTTGTTAACACAACGTTTCGGCTGATGTACCCTCCAGCCTTCTTCAGGTGTCTTGGGGAGATTTCGAACCTGGGTTCTCAAATTTCCTCAAGACACCTGAAGAAGGCTGGAAGGTATATCAGCCGAAACGTTGTGTTAACAACAAACAAGATGAGGACAAATATTTGTTGAATGTAAATAATGTACATAATTCCTCATCTCTTAAATTATAATTGGAAGGCTCTAATTTCCAGTACTCAGTGTTGCTCATTTCCAATCACCAGCTCCTAAACTGAGCCTGTCTGAATATTTTTTTGAAATATGAAATGAAAGTTTGAAGAAAATGCTCATTCTTATGCTCTTCTGCTTAAACACCTATATTTTTAATCAAGGGGAACTAATCATACAGTTCTAAAAATGTTTTTCAGAAAATGCATAAAATATCGGATTAAGCCCTTTGGCAGTTTTGCTGATTTGGGCAAGTTGGTAGGAGGTAAAAAAAATAAAAAATAAATACGTCAATAATTATGAAAAAAAAGAAAAGAAACATTCTTTGTATGCAAGCATGGCGATCAAAAACGTATATAAAAAGTAAATCTCTGTAAATCTAGAAATATAAAATATTACAAATGTTATAAATACTGTAGGTCTATAAAATAAAGTTTATAAATGAGATTGGTTCAGAAGTGAGTTTTTTTATGATTTGTTTGAAATTTGGCAGAAAATATATATATATATATA
>NC_068992.1:51603801-51604654 GCF_001194135.2 Octopus bimaculoides
TATATATATATATATATATATATATGTATATATATATGTATGTATGTATGTATGTATGTACATATGCATATATGGGTGCAGTACAGGATGTCACAAAACGTAAACAACATGAAATACGAAAATACAGTTAGGTACGTAAAGAACGAGAGAAACAAACGGAAAACAAGACAAGTAACATAAAGAACGACCCTTCATCAGTTGTCGACTGTCCTTCTACTCTTTATTTCGAGCACTGAACAACAATATAAGACTTTTGTTTTCTCTCTCATCCTTTCTCTAATTCTTTTCCCCCTACACCGTTTTGTATCTGTGTGTGTGTGCCTCTCTCCCTCACCCTCTCTCGTTGCTCACATGTGACCATCGTCCATCTTTCTTTTCCTTACGTGGTCCTCTTTCTTTTCCTTCAGTGCTGTTGTACAGACTGCACATATTCCTATCTACCTCCTCTTCTATCTTTTCTCTAATCAAAGATCATATTTCTCCAGCATTCACTATTTTACCTTGTCTGGTCTATCGTCCCTCCTGTTTTTGTTACCGACTTTGAACCTCTGCAAATCCCAAATTTTAGTTTGGTTCACAGGAGCATCTGCCTTCAAAGTTTTATATTGTCGTTCAATGCATGCTCAAAATAAGGAGTAGAAGGACAGCCGACAACTGATGAAGGGTCGTTCTTTATGTTACTTGTCTTGTTTTCCATTTGTTTCTTTTGTTTGCATACCCAACTTTATTTTCCTATTTCATATTGTTTACATTTTGTGACGTCCTGTACCTATACATGCATATTTGTATCCATATATATGTATGTATGTACATATATGTACGTGTATATGTATATATATATATATATATATAT
>NC_068992.1:51604887-51608020 GCF_001194135.2 Octopus bimaculoides
ATATATATATATATATATATATATATATATATATATACACACACACACACACATATGCATACATAAAGAAAGAGAGAGAGAGATATTTACTATCTTTCTTTCTCTCCCCTGAATTGTTTTTTACAGCATGGGGGTCACAGAGAGTTGTTCACAGTATCTATTTGTTTAAAAATAGAAAAAAAAATTTCGGAAGTGTTAGAAATATATTTTAGAAAGAAAAACAAAAATTCTTTTCATGCTACAGGGACTTTCGAAAGATGGACTGATGTGTAGTATAGCATAGCACGAAAATAAGAATTTCATTAGTGCTATTGTATTGTTACATGACAGAAGTCTGGACATCTGTATTTACTTGTGCAACTTTCCTGGCAACATGATCTATTAAAATATTCCTACTGATTCTCATTTAAAGAATTTGTAAGATAAAAACCAAGGTTTTTGGTGTTTTTTATTTGTTATAATATTAAGACATTGCTAGTGGAAGGTGTCATGCACTTCAACCAATCAAATAACACAATAGATAAATAATAGGAAGACAAGTCAGCTAAAGAGTTACAATAATCCTCCAAGTCTCCATAGATTTCACTGTTAAAAGCTAGGATTAGCAAGAATAGATTTCTTGTATGAGAAGCAGATATGTAATTCTACAAAATTCTATAGAATTGCCATTTCATACTTGAGAATATCTTGATCGCATTCAAGGCTGGAAAATATTCTGGAGATAACTAAATCTAATGGGTGAAGATATTGGTCGATGCAATTTACTGTCAAGTGTTGGGATTATAGAAGATTTAAAATGTTTAGATGAACATTTTAATGGAAACATAGACTAATTAGAACGTACATTCTGACATGCATGTTGGCTGAGATTGTGCACACAATATCTCTTTTCATCTGCATCAATTATTTCATCCTTCATTTCTTTTTGTTATTGTTAGCATATGAAGTTTAGTACAATATGTAATACTTTCACTCTGTCTTCCTTATCAGTAATTTGAAATTTAACTACTCCTCAAATTCCATTGACATCACATAATTATATTTTCGAAAATTGACATTGGATTGGTTGCATGGTTAATAAGTTAATTTCATAACTGTGGGATTCATTCTGAACAAGTGGATTCAGACATTGCTTAAAAATGTGAACCAGACTTTGTGATTAAAATGTAGTAGAGAGAAAGTGTATGGGAGGCTGTTGTATTTATATATACTCAAATAAATACATGTGTTTATATATTTAAAAATGCTGAAAGTTCCTGGCTTTAAGGGTATCGTGAAAGGTCTGGTTGGAGGCCTGACCTTCCAAGTTCTTTTACAAAAATTGAAGGATTGCTGCAATAAGTGCATAAATCTGAGAGGGGAATATGTTGAATAAACTCATAATTAATTGAACTTCCTGTATTTTCTTTTATCAAAACCCAGGAACTTTCCTTCATCCCCTCGTATATATATAATTGATCAGTTGTTCATAAATTAGAAATAAAGCACACTCTAAAAAATTATTCTGACAAACTATAATTAATGTAGTCTTTGATTATAACTAGTCAGGATGTTACCATTGGTTTCACATATATTATGCTCTTAGCAATATAGGCAACTCATTAGAGCTGCTGGCTAGAGGTACAAAACCGTGTTACTGATGGAGGAATGAATACAGTCTTGGTCAGTTGGGATTGTGAAAAAAAAAAAATACTGAAATGAAATTCTTCGAGGACAAGACTGCATCTGAGCGATATGGCGTTATCTCTTCTTGAGTGGTTCAATTTGTGTCCAAAAAGGGTAAGTTTATGTACGATTTACCGATCAGTCATTGAGAAATTCCCTGTCTCCAGCATGAATTTTCTCTCATGAGGGCACCAGCTGAACATCTCACTTTTGGAATTTAATAAAACCCCCAGGTCAAGTTAATTAATTAGGACCCTTGCCCTCTTGACCAAGCAAAGTTTGCATCGTCTGCTCCCATGGTGGTATAGTCTAGGTTATACCAAGAGTTTTCATTTAATCCTGCATGGCATAATATCATCTTTTAAACACCATATACAGTTTTCTAAAGATATTACATTGCACCTCTCTAGGATCCTAAAAGTGAACTTGTAGTTACTTAATTCTACTTAAAGCAGCTATCCATCATTCCAACATATTTCCTTGTGTTATTGGTGCAGGTATGTTGCTGGTGCTGATACAGTTGTTGTTGTTGCTGCTGCTGCTACTATCGCTTTTGTTGCTACTGGTACTGCCAGAAGCGTTGTTGGTGCTGCCATTGTTGCTGTTGTTGCTGTTATCACTGTCATTGCTGTCGTTACTGGCGAGCACCACCTCAGCCTCAAAAACCATAGCCTTGAAGTTGCATCGATCATCCACTGAGCATTCACTTTGAACTCCACATGAGTATCCTGCTTCTATGCAGGATTCAGGTGTTTGCTAAAATGTTTTAAACACTGGGAATACAGCTGAAAGAAACACTTAGGTTGTGATTATTAACTTAATATTCTGTACCTGTAAGATGGCTTATGCACTAATCTAAGGCAGATCCTTACCATGCTGGTCTTGACATTGAATGAGAAGGGTGGAGTAAACCAAATGACTTTATGGTTGTGTTTTCATTTTTGGGTGTTATGTCCTGTCAGAATGGAGATGCAGTCCTAAATCTGCACCTAAATCAAAAGTAAACAGCAAAAGGTGGTAAGAATGTTATATCATGAGTAAGTGTCGCAAAGTAACAGAAGAAACAGGAACCATCTCTGCAAAATAGCAGATGCAAGATTGACACTACTTAATATACTGCAGGCAGTATTGTTGATGAACCTAGTAAAGTTCCTGATCTTCATAACAATGCAACACAAACAGTAAACTCTACCATTGAGATAGTCACAGAGAGAGAGAGAGAGAGGGGAAGAACAAAAGATTCAGTAGAAGCTAATCTCTTTCCTGCTGAAAGAGTTGTAAACTGTGAAAGAATTAGCCCAAAGAAATCTTTACTTAACAAATAGTTTATCTAAAAATTTCCTATTTATCTATTTGCTTTGTGATGTTTAGAATCTAAAGAAACGAAACTCTAAATACTCTTTTGAATCCCAAACATAGTCTGGGTGACCAAATTAATATATACATATATGTATATATATATATATAT
>NC_068992.1:51608415-51623026 GCF_001194135.2 Octopus bimaculoides
GTAGTAGTCGAATGATATTCTTAAGGCTGCAATTTACTCACACACAGCATCTTCCAGAGCTTGTCGCAAATTCAATTCCTAACCAAACTGAAAATTGTGAACATTTTTGAAGAGGACTGTTCCCTAGCTACATTTTGGCATAACAAAATTGAGATTTGATCCATTAGATAAAAGTTATCATCAAAATTTGTAGCAACATTATAGGAGAGTAAGTAACGCCGCCATCACGTTTAGATCTGAATAACTTTTTTACTTTAAAAGCAAAATATATTTGTCTTAGCTTCAATGATAGTAGAAAGCGTGAAGAATTTCATAGTTTTATTCCCATGCAAGAAAAATTTGTATGAAGAAAGTTGTGAGGTAAAATATCCTGAAAAAATTATAAGCAAGGCAAAAAATTGGATTTAAGTATAATTAACTTTTTTATTTTGAAAACAAACTGGACTTTAATTAAGCTTAAATGATAGAGCTCAATTCGAAGAATTTCATGATATCAATCTAATGCAATGAAGTTTTGAAAGAAAAAAGTTATGAGTGTTTGTTTCTTAAATCTGAGGGTGATAATGTAGAAATAAAAATAAAAATAATAATAGAAATAATATAGTTCTATACTTTTTATGAATATAGTTCTATAAGGCAACTTTTAATATATGTCATCAACGTCATTGAGGTAAGGAAAAAATTACCAATGACACCGCTAATGGACACATTTGACACACATTATTAATTAGCATAATGGCATAGCCTGGGAAAACCTTGGATTACATGGAAAAATGCAAACAAAAGAAATAATATTCTTAACAGCATCAATGGCCAAACCCTAGAAGTTAAACATTTCTCATACCTTGGGATTATTCTTTCAAAGACCCCTACGTGTGAAAAGAACTTGGAGAACCAGATCAGAGTGGTCCACTCTGCCTTCGGTAGACTCAGCCAACAAGTATTCTTCAATCACTGACCATCTGGACAAAGACTATGGTCTTCCATGCTATTGTCCTGTCAACTCTTCTCTATGCTTGTGAACATATATATATATATATATATATATATATATATATATATATATATATATATATATATATATATATATATATATATACGTATATCAGGAATAAATATTCAAATGAATATCAATAAAAATATTTTTATTGTTATTATCATCAGTAGTCGTTCAAATTTACAGAAATCAAAAGACAAATACAGATGGAGGAGCAACAAGTAAGTGTATTAGTTTGATGCTCAAGAAGAATAGAAAAGTATGTGATGTTTCAAGCCTATGCTCCTTGACAGAAAGGTTTAAGAGAAGAATATTTGGAAAGAGAACAAAAAAAAAAAAATGTAAAGTGAAAAAAATGCTTCAGCATGATATGTGTGTGTGTCTTTGTGTCAGTGTTTGTCGCCCACTATCACTTGACAACTGGTATTGGTGTATTTACATCCTTATAACCTAGTGGCTTAGAAAAAGAATGAGAACCCAGGTTCGAAATTTCCCCAAGTTACCTGATGAAGGCTGGAAGGTATATCACGTGAGTCACATTAAAACGTTGTGGTAACAACAAACAAGTTGAGGATAGATATCTGTCAAATGTAAATAATGTAAATAATTCTTCATCTCTTAAATATATAACTGTATTACAAAGAATAAGTCCTGGGGTCAATTTGTTTGACTAAAGGCAGTGCTCCAGCATGGCCAAAGTCAAATGACTGAAACAAATAAAAGAATATATATATATATATATAAGTGTGTGAGAGTGTGTGTATGTGAGTCTCTGTGTGTGCATATTTAAATATACTCACACACACACACACACATCTATATATATACGCACACGCATACACAAACACATACACATTTACATTATATCAAGTGGAAAAGCGATGTCCTGTGAGCTGTTTTCTCTTACACATATTCTTGTTGTTTCCCTCTCTTGAACAGATTTCTTTAACAATCTTCATTTTGCTTTTGAACAACAATACACAGTTATAACATATTGTATGCTTCAATTTAACTAATTGTTAAGACATTTAAATAATAAATATTCATTAACCATTATTATTGCATTTACAACAGGCTTTTACTTATTTTCACTTTTACAGCAACAGATTCCGTATTGTTTATGTTCTTCCACCTTCAAGTCAGTTAAAATGAGGTGCCACTTTAGCAGTTGGCATTTTTAACTTTCCGACCAAAATGGCTGACTAAACTTGAACAGATAAAAATACTTCAATCTAACATGAAAAGAAGCACTTCGTTTTAGCAAGAAAATAAGCTAAAAACAATAAATGGAATAAAATAAGTGAATTACTTCACATCTCTCTTCTCCTAAGTCTAATCAGCTCTTCACCAAAGTCATAAAAAGCATTTTCTAATTTATTGTTAAAACACAATGCTACAGAAGTTTTCCCTTTCTTTTGCTTCTAACAGCTCTATTGGATTTACAGTAACTGATCCAGTTGCATTTCACCTTATCTATTATCTTGGTCGTTTAACATTATAACAAGATCTAGAAAGAATTAACCTTCGCATTCCTTTTTGCAATCAGAAATATCTGTACAGTAAAAGAATAGTGTGAACAATAATGCTCTTAAGTAAAACAGGTTTACTCAAGAGAAACTAGGTCATAAGATATTTTGGAAGGACCTAGATATGAATCTTATTCTGTTTGGGTTTTAGCGACATGACTTTTGCATTGGAGAAAAATTATTGTTGATACCTTTGTGTGCGGCATGGCTGGAAGACATGAGACAGTAAACAATTGTTCACTGGCTCAGTTTCAGACTAAATATAATTGAATATTAGAGCATTCTGTCATCTTTATCAATCAGAAGATAGTGAGTTCAATTCCCAGACCAGGCTGAGTGTTGTGTTCTTGAGCAAGACACTTTATTTCACGTTGCACCAGTTCACTCATCTGTAGAAAGGAGTTACAATGCCTCTAGTGCTAAGCTATATCAACTTTGCCTTTCACTTGGATAACATCGGTGGCATGGCAGTGGGGAGCTGGTATACATGGGTTACTGCTGGTCTTCCATAGACAGCCTTGCCTAGACTTGTGCTTTGGAGGTAACTTTGGAGGTGCAATCCCATGTTTATTCATGACCAAAGAGGGTCTTTACTCTTTATATGTATATATATATAGGTGGGGTTGAAACACAATCATTTTTAAGGAAGCATAATTCCACGGTATGTACAGAGTTTCAACATGGAGGTGCAATGGCCCAGTGGTTAGGGCAGTGGACTCACGGTCATAGGTTTCAAATAGTATTCTAAATAAAATATAAGAAAATTAGGGTTATGTGACCCTCCAAACCCCTTGCATACACACCCCACAATTAAATACCATTTCGAACTTCCATTTTGACACATATTTGAATCCATAGATGGAAAAACAACAGAACCACCAACATCAAAAGGCTTAATTATCAATAAAATTAAAGATGTAACAAACTTAAAGATAATCAAAGTTTCTCCAGTAAAAACTAAAGTGAAAGAAATGCCATTAAAAGTTGTTGATACTTTAAACTCAGCTCAAAAATATCTGTAATATCAAAAATATCTGAAATGTGCCTCATTATTGTGATAGAGTTTGTTTCTGAGCAGTTAGCAGCAAGATCACCTGGTAAAATCCATTATGCAAGGTGGTTAACATGTTCAAACAGAATTCTTCACTTATATGTTTCGGAAAAAATCCCCTAAAGAATATTATGGATATTGTTAAAATCATAACTCAAGTTTATGCTCCAAGCTGGTTCTGGATTAAATTTCACTCAAAGTTACACGAAGGAGCTAGTAATTTTTGGTATATGGCACATCTAATGCAAGATATGAACCAGATCATAAAGAAACCATGGAGAAACCATTAAAAACTAATTCGTATTTTGCCCATCCAGAGAATATTTTACTGACTATTCTGAATGATGGAAGAAGACAAATAAGGGAAGTAGCAGTTCAGTGAATTATCAAAGCAAAAACTTTTCCCTGAATGCCCCATGAAGAGTAAAGAAATTTCAAACTGCCAAGCAAAATTAATTTTGAAGCATGGGATCATGTTGATTTGATTACCTAGGAAAATGATGTTATAACATCCCCTCCTGTTTTATGGAACTTTACAAATGTTGATCTTGTTAAAGCTCATTTAGGACCATTAGCAGCAATACCTCTTCCCTATATTAGCCAAGGAGTCGAGCATGCTATCACTTTAGTGACAAAAGCTTCTGAAATCAGAATAGGCTACAAAAGTAGGCACAAATTCATATTAAATATACAGAAATCAAGACAAAGTTTACCTCACTTGAGGAGTCATGATAGTTATTTGAACTCTGAGAGTGAAGACTGGACTGTACAATTCATAGGTATGAACTGTGATACTGCCTTTCAGCCTTGTCCACCAAACAATCTCTTTCACGGCAAAGGAAAACTGCCTAGCCTGTCCGATTGAAGTGGGGTGGCAGTATGATCATCACTACAGATTCGGCCAACACAGATCTGTCCCACATGTGACAGCAGTTGTTTGACATAACCCCACAAGTCAGCAATGCCTGGACACTGAACGAGGGTGTCCAAAATGGTTTCATCATTGCGCACGCTCCTCGGAGAAGCCCATCAATAATGATAATAATAATAATAATAATAATAATAATAATAATAATAATAATAATAATAATAATAATACTGATAATAATAATAATAATAATGATAATAATAATGATAATAATAATAATAATAATAATAATAATATATACTTAAATATATATGTATGAGCATGTATGCATACATGTACATATATATGCATATACTCATATATTGTTGATATATATATATATATATATATATATTAGCACATTCCTTCATTTGTATATACACACACATGTGTGCACATGTACACACACACACACACACACACACAAAGAGGGACAGAGAGAGAGAGAGAGAGAGAGAGTTATTTCTAACAAATTTTGTTAGGTTAAATGTCTAAATGTCTGAAACAAAGTTATTCTTAGTCTAAATGTCTGAGATGATTTGCTGGACTATTAACCCCAACTTTAGAATCTATATTTACAGCATTTATATCTACAATGTATTTCTATTAGTTTCATCTCTGATTATCCTCAAAATATTCCTGGATATGTATATAGTCTCAGACAAGATTAGCCATGTTTTAAAATTAAATATTTCAAAGATATCTAGTTGTGCAGAGCATAGTGTAAATTAAAACTGAAATGAATTTAAATATTATCAAGTTTCGTTGTAGGTTAAATAAGAATATAAGCGCATCCTTTTATATTACTGATGTGCAGAAAAAGCAGAGCAGGGTTCTCCTGATAGAGGCGGAACAGTTCAGGAATGTTTGTAGATGAAGTTGGCAATGGTTAGGGAGAAGAAAAAAAATTAAAATATTAGCAGATTTGAAGCATGTTGAGAGATGTGGGCAGAGTGAAAAAACTGGGAGACACTATACGGCCATGCACACATAAATGTATGTGTATGTTTGTGTTTCTTTATATGTGTATATGTATGTGTGTATATATAGTATCAAAGGACCCCTTTGTTCACCAATGACCATGAATTGCAGCAAGTTTCCCTCCTTTGATTACTATTTTATCCTGGTGCTCCCTGCCATCTGAACATTCAATGTTTAAAAATTAATTTTATAGAAACCTCTTTCAAAATTCCTATTTCGTTTTTCATTCAAGCATAGTGTAGATTGTACTGTGTAAAATCTAGCTGTTTCTTGCAATACATAACAATACATACATCTAAAACAAAATTTTCCAGGGGTCCTTAAAAATACTTCTTTCCAAATTCCTATTTTGTTTTTTACACATTCCTTTGTGTAGGTTGAACAATATAAAATGTTTGAGAAAGAAACCCAGCTGTTTCTTGCAATACAAACTAATACCTACATCGTAAAGCAAAAGTTTTTCAAGAGCCCTTAAAACTCTACTGTGGATCCCCAATTTCCTGTTTTCTTACGTAGACCTCCAAAAATCTTATATGGATCCTCAGGGGCCATATGGGCCCTAATTGTGCACCACTGCTTTAAAACGAGCGTCAAATACAGAATAGGAAATATGACAACAGTGTTTCAAAGAATGTACAAACTGCTCTGTGAACATGCTAAATATACCAAGATTCTCCAGTAGAACATCATCATAATGCCAATGGGCAATTTTTGGAGTGAAATGTAAAAGGAAACTGCTACATTCATGAAAAAGCTGAATGTGTTTCACTAAATTGATAAAAAAATCTTGAGAATGTTGTACATTGGTTATCTTGGGCATAATGAAATTTTATGATGATCATCACACAGACCCCAAAACTTGGTTTAAAAAATGAGTAAAAATTTAGACATTGGCAAGTATTGTTCTGTGAATATCAATTCATTGATATGCAAAACAGCATTGAAATGGACGCCACAAGGAAGAAGAAAATGGGGTAAAATTATATGATAGAGAATAACACCTGACGGATTAAGAAAATTACTGGTAAACTATTGTTTGAAGCTCAAATGTATAGGCTGGATTAACTCATCACTCAACCAGCTGACCAACCAAACACAAGACCCACCCACCCCTACCAACCAACCCACACACCCACCGACCAACCAATCAACCAACCAGCCAGCCAACTAATTAAAGCTTTTAAGAGAATACCCTGTGTTTCGTTGAAGTGATAGAAATACCAGTTTCTGTCATTCATATCCCCTTGATGAAGTAAACTGGCTGATGTTTGGAAGGCCATTAAACTGATGCTCTGCTCAATGCATGACATTCATTCTACAAAGATTAACATTTTATTTTAATCTCTTGTAATTTGTGTCAGTCGATTCAAAAAGCCATGTAAAGTGGTTGGATGATGAACTGAAATAGATACACCTAAAGCATGACAGGATAGAAAAACAGAGAGAAGTAATCCTTCAGATGACTGAATGTTCTGAAAGATGTATGCAGATAATTATAATGAAACACTTTGTATTCAGCAGCATCTGAATTTATATTCAACTTAATCAATGATGTATATACAAAATAATAAAATAAAAATTGCTTACTACTGATACAATACTATGACTAGACACACAGCTATACATACATTGCTGTTGAAATAATGAACACACACACGCACCATTAGATGTAACACAAAAAACATGCCCTCTTTCTGTCCCAAATCTTTCACCCTCCCCCCTTTCTTTCTCTATCTGTCTTCCTTACCTTCACCATAATGTTTTATTCAGTAACTGATCAGTTGTCACATACACACATATATACATAAGCACATACACAGCCCCCCCCCTACACACACACACAGGTGGAGTAAAGTCAGGCAATGTGGACACACACACATATACACAGACATGCACATACACAGACTTAATGTGAGTTTATATTGGATATTTTCAGTAACTTCTGCTTGAATAATAGGTACTTAGTTTTGATGTAAGAATATTAATTCTGGATATATTCTACTGAAATTTGGCAACTCAAGCTAATATTATGCGATAATTTTCAATTGCTTTCATTTTAGGACTCCATAACTGTGAAGTGGTTGTTAAAAATAAAGCACTATATGAGTGTGAAATGGTTTAGTGGTTTTCCTAATGCATGACTAGGGAAGGTAAATGTTTTAGGAAATTATAGTGTTCTATAATCGATGCCTCACACTCTGGTTATGTCCCCAGTGGATGAATAACTAAAAAGTCAATAATAAATCAAGTGTTAAGAGGCAGAACCCAAGTAATGTAAAAAAAAGAACCATTTCTCAGCTTAAGTCTACAGTAAGTTTATGTTCATAGGCAACGTCCAGTCAATATGATGAACAATAAAACTGACAAAAGAAAATATGACACAATTTTGCTTATGATTTCACCTGGACTGGTGATAAAACTTAATTAATTGAATAGTGTGATGAATGTAGGAAGATTTAGAGTATAGTAAAACTAAACCAATCAAGGTTAGTAACTCACAGAGCAACTCACAGCCTGGTGGTATCTGTTCCATTACATTTGTGTTCTGATGGCAATGCCTACAATGACACTGGTACCAAACTGTGTTGGTCCCAGTCAGTGGTCTTTCTCTAGGATAAACATTGGTAGCATGGTAAGTACCAGATGAATGTATGGGCAACTGCCAGTCTTCTGAAAAGCCTTGTACATTCCTATGCTGACACACAATCCATTTTAGCTGATGGTGACCCAAGGAAGTTAAAATGATATTTAGGGTTAAAACAATTGTTTTCTTAAAAAATATGTGTGAAGACTATTTAGAATGAAAGTGTTTGGAATGAAATCAAAGGAAGCTTACTTTTTCATTATTTATTATAAGCCAAAACCCAAAAAGTATTTTGCTTGTTTCATATACTGTTTATTGATTAGCAAAATTAGGTGAAGCACAGAAAGAAGCAGATAATCTAATAATACCCTGTGCAAAATATATGATGGAATACCTTGTACATCAAAAATATAGGTAATGTATCATTTTCTAGTGACACAGTTTTAAGATGTATTTATGGAATGTCAAATTTTTGTGAAGCTGAGCTAATAAAATAGGATAAAATGAACTCAGCTTTGTTTCTTCAATTGGATGAGTGTACACGTGTTGCTAATTTACCAGTTTTGCTTGTGATTAAGTTACACTTATGAAGGTGACATTCAAAATGGCATTAACCCACCAGTGTTTGGAAAGAATCATGCTGAAGGAGAAGTAATATTTAATTGAATCAATTCATTTATAGAAAATATATATAATTTGTGAATACTTTTTTCCAGTGTTTGCACTAATAGAGCTGCAAATATAGAAAGAAAAATATTTAGTGCTGTTGCAAAAATTAAAAAGAAAATCAGAATTTTGATAAACAGTACTGTTTTTCTCACCAAGTAGTAGCAGTAAAATATATGCCTCAAGTTCTGAAATTAATTATAAATGGTGCTGTAAGATTGGGCAATTTTATTAAATCAAAGATGCAAAATGCAAGAAATAAGAGAACTCATACAGAACTGAAGTTATGACTTGAAAACATGATGGAGGAATTTTATGAACTGCATGAAGAAATTGGATTATTTCTGTGTTGACATTCTTTCAAACTTAAAAAAATTTCCATCGAAACTGAAAGATCATATGTGAATTGGAATAAGGTATGTGTTCCTGACATATTTACTTATTTGAATGAGATTTGCCTTTCAGTCGGCAGTACCAATATAACATGCTTCAAAAACTAAAGCTGTGGAAGAACTAAGCAAGTAAGAATGATATTGAATGCTTTGAAAACCTTAGTATTTTTCTTTTAATGTCAAACATTTCTGTATGTCAAAATACATAAAACTCAGTTTTGCAATATTTGTCTGATATATATGAAAATCAATACTAGAATATTTTCCAGTTAAAATTGAAAACCAACTTTGGGTTGAAAAACCATTTATAGACTCCTTAAACATAAACAATTTTCAAAGAAAGTAAAGGAACAGAAAATAGGCATTGTAATGGATTTTACCTAAAAATCAAAATCTCAATAAGTAGAACTGATAAAATTTTGGATTGCATTATTAATGGAGGATCCTACTATAAGCACAAAAGCATTACAAGTTAATGCAATTTCTAACTATTTTTGTGGAAGAACATTTTCACTGTATTTAATAAACAAACAAACAAACAAAGGACAAGAAATAGAATATAGAAGATAACTTAGTTACAATATCCAAATATTATAATTCTCAGTGACAAGAAATAAACTCATTTAAACCACTAACTCTTAATATCTTTACTATGAAGTTGATGATGTTAAATAAACAAGACAAGATATTAAACAACTTATACTGACAATTTTATTTTAATTTTTATTTGCAACATGACTATGATTAGTTTTTTACATGTTACAAAATTTTTCTCCCAATCTATACGTTTCCATGAATAAGAAAATTGGTAAAAAAGCCCCAGTGTATGAAATCCAGACAAACCTATTTAGATTATATTACAAAAGGTATCATGATACTTACAGTTTTTAATGAGGAAGACTAATTAGCTATTTAGCTATCAACACTCAAAGACATTTGGTCATAGAAATACACGTTTTAATTATGGTCATTTAGTCCTTGTAAATGTTCCAACGTTTCACAAAAATACATTTTTTTTTTCCGCTCTTTTATACCTTAACTTCAAATGATATGATTTAGTCTCTCCTTTTGGATATCACAATCACTCAACCCTTTTGTTTCTTTCTTTATTTGAATCCTACTTATTACTAACCTTTTAGCAAGAACATATATTAAAATAAAATCAGTTTAATGGCCTTCCAAACATCAGCCAGTTTACTTCATCAACTGGATATGAATGATAGAAACTGGTATTTCTATCACTTCAATGAAACACAGGGTATTCTCTTAAAAGCTTTAATTAGCTGGTTGGCTGGTTGGTTGATTGGTTGGTGGGTGTGTAGGTTGGTTGGTGGGGGTGGGGGTGCGTCGGTCGGTTGTTTGGTTGGTCAGCTGGCTGAGGGATGAGTTAGTCCAGCCTATATAATCTTTATGTATAATCTTTATATTTTATTATTTATCATCCAAAATGAACTCAACCCTAATTGACTAAGCTAAAAAGTCAAGGAAATTCTATTTAATGAAACAAATGAAGATTTATTATGAATGTCTTTTTCTTGTTTTAGATCCAAGAAACTCTGTCTTGAATCTACACAATTTACTAATTCAAATCTTTGATGGTTAGTGTTTGCATTTATTTATTATTTTCTTTATTATTTTCCTTCTGACAGCTTATTATAACAAATGCCTTTAAATATAAAGTGATGGAGATATTATATGAATAATTATAACTTAAAGCATTCGTCTATGTAATGCATGTGTAGCCTATTTCCTTAGGCAATTATCGTATGATATTGTTATTTTAGGAATATTTCATCTTTTGCTTTAGGTTTTTTTCCCAAGTGTTTTTGCTATTTTCGTTCATAGATTGTAAGTTTATATTTGTAAGAGAAAACAAAAGTATAATAAATGTGTTTAGTTTTATTTGTGAAATATTAAATAATTGTAATAAAATTTTTAAACCAATTCTTTTCATTATGAGTAGAATAAATTATGAAATACATTTGAGGAAGAAGAAACACGATTAAAAAATATATAAAATTGAGCATTTCTCATAGTGTGTTTCTTCTTTTAATTAGAAACATGTATTCAATTAATGTTTCTTGTTTCAATCTTTCACACTATGCCAATAATTTTCAATAATAAGAATTCTTTATTCGCATAACTGAAAGATTATTCTTTACCTGCACAGCTTGCATTAAAAGTAATCTAATTGAATATAATCCAAGTAATCTAATGGAACCAGCATTCTACCATATTTTGTTTTGATATGTTTTAAGCAAAAAATTATTTCTTTTATTTACAGTTTCCATAAAATAATCTGGTGAAGATGTCTGTGTAAATAAAATAGCTTTTTACACAGGAAGTTACCCAGGGTAATGAACTGAGTGATTCAGCATTGTTGTTAAGACTGAAGGAAGAAACCAAATATATTTAAATTGTAAGGGGTGTATGATATAGGTTCATGAAGATCAGTATCTTTGTAAACTTATTCTGTTTCATATCTTCATCAAAGTGGATGTGGGCATCAGCAATGGTTTACTATGCCTGCATACCAATCACTTATTGTTCAAAGAAATTGATATTGCTTACCAGTGGCATACAAGCCATCTCACTTTGACTGGTGATTTGAATAAAGAGTATTGGTAGTGTAAGAAGGATTATGGTATAGAGGGTAACACATCATAAGTACTCAATAACTGGAATGGTAGCAGGGGTTAATAAAACAAAACCAAGATCAATAGTACTGAAGATAAGGTAGCACTGAAGACAGGTGGGTGTGGTGGTGGTGGTGATGCTGGTGGGGCACATCCAGGGTATTCCCTAGCATAAAAGCCACTGGTATCCAGATGCTATGGAAGGGGTTGAAATTCTATTTCCCTCATACCAATAATTAAACATTCATAGCATAAGAAAATTACAGGAAAAGGCTAGGGAACTGGATACTGATCCAGATACAACATACAAAGAAGAAACCAAATCATCAGTGAATAGGATATCTGATGATAACTGATGCCCAAACTTTAAAGGAATGTTAGAGTCAAACAGTATGGCTTCAGAAGCAATAAATAAACTATTACACCTAGGAAGCTGGAACACAAAAGCTCTACAACAACCAGGAAAATTTGACAATCTAATGCAAGAAACAGAAAAAAATTGAATATTTACAATAGCACCTGTGCCCAGCGTCGCCTTCCTGGCAGTTGTGCCGGTGGCACATGTAAAGACATTCGAGAGAGATCGTTGCCAGTGCTGCTGGACTGGCTCCTGTGCAGGTGGCACATAAAATACACCATTTTGAGCGTGGCCGTTGCCAGTACCGCCTGACTGGCCTTCGTGCCGGTGGCTCGTAAAATCACCCACTACACTCTCGGAGTGGTTGGCATTAGGAAGGGCATCCAGCTGTAGAAACTCTGCCAAATCATATTGGAGCCTGGTGTAGCCACCTGGTTCACCAGTCCTCAGTCAAATCGTCCAACCCATGCTAGCATGGAAAGCGGACGTTAAACGATGATGATGGTGATGATGATGCAAATATCTGAAACAAATGGGTATATGAGGGTAAAATAGTAAGCGCAAACCATACTAGATTCTATTCTGATGGAAAAGGAGAATAAAAAAAAGGAATTTTGATAGTAAAAATACTTGAGTAAAATCACTCTTTGAATACTGAGAAATGTTGAATAAAATGATGAGGAAACTACAAGGAAAGCCTTTTAATATCGACATCATACAGATATATACTCTTACATAGAACACAGTGATGAGGACATGGAACAAATTCAAATTGTAATAAAATGCACTGAAACTAAAGAAATCAAATATACTGGAAGATTTTAATGAAAAAAATCAAGAGATAAAAGATCAATTCATATTAGTTGAAAGAAATAGAAAAAGTGTCTGACTGATAGATCTTTGTCGAAGAAACAGTTCGATAATCATCAACACACAATTCCTGTAACCAACAAGAAAATTATACCTGTTGAAGAGTTCAGGTGGCATAACAAGAAATCAGATAGTCTTCATACTGATAAACCAGCAGTTTAGAAACTATATGAAACAAGCAAAAACATAGCCTGGAGTAGATATCAATTCAGATAATAATCCAATGCTAATTAAATTACAAATTATACTTAAGAAAAAGAAAATCACTAAGAGACAAAAGCAATTAAACTAAAATGTTAAGACAGACAGATTATTGAAAGAAATAAAATGTGGAAATGCAAAACAGATATGAATATTTACACAATGAAGAACGAAATCAAGAACCAATTAATAGAGAGCCAACAGAAGAAAACTAGAAGACAACTAAAACCTGCTTGGAAAGAAAATTTTGTCAGAATAGGAAAAGGAGTAAAAAATGGATGAGTGATGATGTTCTTTCAATAATAGATAAAAGAAAAAAGCACATTTTAAAAAATCCAGTTTGATATGACATTTTAGATAAGAGGTCTTCTTAGAAGATAAAAAAGCAAAACACAAGTACCTGGGTGATCATGCCAATTCAAAAAAATTTTAAAGTCAGTATGAGCTAACATAATGGTAACATACTGTTTTGTAATAAGTAGATTGCATCCAGATGGTTTGCATCATAAACTAAAAGTATGGTGATGAGAAGAGGCTGATTATTCCCAATTTTGAAGCTGCTGAAGGAAATAAAATATTAAAAAGTGTATGAAAGAAAATAAAGTCACAGAGAGATGGGAAACCAGTTGGAACAGATGAGAAATACCATGTCTACAAAATGCTGCATTATCCTTACTACAAGGCAGCACCACATATTAGGAGAAGATAAGAGATTACCATCCATCAAAATAAATAAAGAAACTTAGTACTTTCATTCATCCACACCAGAAGGATTTAACAAATAAAGACTGCAACTACTTAATGAGCTTTCAATGCAAAACCAGCAATTTATATAGAGTTCTCAAAATTTCTAAGTGTAATATGATATGCAATACATGTAAAAAATCAGCTTTAATGTGTATAAATATTCCACTAATCGACAATTTTGAATTAAGATTAATTGTAGCAGGACTAACATGAGAAACACAAAGACCAATCAAATGAGTAGAGGTACTGCTGAAAACCACACCAGAGATGATTTGGACCTACTTATTCAAACCCACACAAATTAAGCACTACCATTGTATTATTTGAAAGAAGAAATTTGTAATCTTCTATCCCACATCATTGTGGACTAAAACCCATAAAATCCTGGCTTGAAAAATTTCCAATGAAATCCCAGAACAAATACAAAAAAAATATTAATTATTGAAGGATTTAAATTCATCTTACAAATTTTTTTCTGCTTTAATGGTGGTATTTGCTAAATGTCACCATTTAAGCAGAAAAAAATATCTGAGACTGTGATGGTGACAAATATTTCCCTGATGAATGTGATTTTGAACATGGCTTACTTAGAAGTCTAAATATATGCAAAAAAAAAAAAAGACAAAGAACACGGTGGTGCATCAGCATGGCCGCAGCTCTGAGCTGAAACTTTGAAAAGAAAAAAAAAAAAAAAA
>NC_068992.1:51623400-51625378 GCF_001194135.2 Octopus bimaculoides
TATATATGTTATAAAGAGAGAAAGAGAGAGATAAATTGATTAATAATTAGATAGATAGACAGACAGATAGACATATAGATAGATAGATATAGATAGATAGATAGATAGATAGATAGATAGATAGTTAATGCATGCATAATGTCTATTCCTCTGCATGTATGTGTATATGTATGTGCATGTGTGGGAGGTGTATGTGTGTATAAAATAGTAGTTATGATAAGGATTATGATGATAATGGGGTAGAGAGAAAAGGATAATTGTTTGAAAGAAGAAGAAAAAGAAAACAGAAAAGCAGAAGGAGTTTTATGGAGCGGGGGGGGGAATAAAGGGAAAGTTGTGAATCGAAATAAAAAAAAATTATAAACCAAGACACTACAGAGTTCACAGCTCAAACGATCAGCTCCCAAAGTGGGTAAATTCTTATTTATCACTGTCAAAAATCTGTAAAAATAGTCAATATGATAGTTTATCCTTTTGGTTTTCTCTCAGTATTGAGAATCACAAGAATTCACAGAATTATTTAGAAAGGAAGAACTGCTCTTTTGAGAAAGTTATAACTGCATTTTTATCCTTTGAATAAAATCTTTGTGTTCAACTTAAAATTCTGAATAATAATGATGATAATAAAGATTATCATTATTATTATTATTATCATTATCATTATTATTATTATTATTATTATTATTATTATTAAAAATGAAAAAAAAAATAATAATGATAATGATAATTGTAATAATTTTAATAATTTCTTTTATAATAATAATAATAATAATAATAATAATAATAATAATAATAATAATAATAATAATAACAATGGTAGTAATAATGAAAATAATAATATTGTTGCAAAGAAGAATTTTTGTATAGTTTTTGGTGAGAATGTGTTTACATGAAGAATAGACACGATAATGGTCGAACACCTGTTGTGAAATCTGTATAGTTCAGACTATATCAGAAAAACTACACAAGAAAACCTATTTTAAGTAAAGGTGGTTTTTAAAGTAAATATCTTACGAATATATAGACATAGAGATACAGATACACACACAACACACACATACACGCATGCACACACACACACATACATGGGCACACGTGTTCACCTGCATGCTATGAATCTGTCATGAGCTATTAAAAACAGGTATGAGCATACATATGTATATTCATTTGTGTGTGTGAGTGTGTATGCATAAGTGTTTTTGTATATGTATACATAGTCTATATGTGCGTATATATGCATATATATGTGTGAGAGTGTGTGTATATATATATATATATATATATATATATATATATATATATATATATATATATATATATATATATATGTATATGTATATATATATATACACAAACACACACATATGTGCATATATATTCATATGATAACTAAGTGTAACTATATGTGAGACTAGAATATACAATACTGTCTTTGTGATATTTAATGCGATAAAAATCTACTGTAAGGACTCAGTTTCATTAAAAATCATTTTGTTTTATCATATCATAGTTTCACGAAAACACTCATTGGGCTTTCAATCTTTTCATAATGGAGGAAAGATAACACGAGAGTTCTGATGTGTATCTTTTATGTAAATATGACTTAAAATGACATAAAACTATGATATGGTATTGTGTCACATTTTATTTGAGAATAGCTCTGCTTTATCTGTCACTATTAAAAGAGTTAACAAAAATGTTATAAGGTATTCTTTTATGCTTTTGTTTCAGTAATTTGATGTGGCCATGCTGGATCACTACCTTAAAGGATTTTAGTTCAAAGGGCTTATTTTTGTAAGCGTAGTACTTATTCTTTTGGTCTCCTTTGCCAACTGCTAAGGTATGGACACATATAGACACCAGCATCGGTTGTTAAGCAATGGTAGGGGGACAAACACAGACACACAAACATATACACACATACATACATACATACATACATACATACATATATATATATATATATATATATATATAT
>NC_068992.1:51626137-51630946 GCF_001194135.2 Octopus bimaculoides
TATATATATATATATATATATATATATATATATATATATATATATATATATATATGTATGTATGTATGTATATATGGATGTATATGTGTTAGGTTAATGTTTATTTTTATAGTTTAAATACCTTCACGCTTTTTTAGCATCACTTTATGTCTTGTAACTTAGTGGTTCAACAACTAGATATTAATAAAATACATATCAGCACTAGTAAAGATTGCCTCATAACTTGCAAAGCTAACTGCTTAAAGAGGTCCCAATGACTGAAGGAGAATAAAAGAGAGTAGGCAAGGATTCTAAGAAGTGGAATGCGAGATGGTAAGAGAAGAAGATGGGGTGAGTGTTGCTGGGAAGAGGAAGAAGGGAAAGAATTTGTGATGAATTATTGGGGAAAACGTGGAGGGATAGAGTGGAAAAGTGATAGGGTGGCATGTGTAGGGATTGTATAAGGAAAGTTACATCTTTTAATTTTCTCTAGATATTTTATCATAGATTGGAATCAAAGTAACTCTGAAATAATACTGCATTTTATGATAAATCCTGTTTTATTTATTTGCATGTCATTCTATGTATGAATGCACACAACATATAAATACATTGCTATGTATTCTGCCATATAACTAATCTGATTTATAATTGTTTGTTCATAGGCTAGCAGAACATAAATTAAAAATCAAAGCTGGTTTACATGGGGTCAGCATGAAAAGTCAGAAATTGTTGATTGTATTCAGTAAAGCAAGGACAACCAAAAATTCTTGCCAAGTATTCTCTATTGCTAAAAGGAATTATTTAAATGCTGCCAACTTGCTGACAGAATTGGTCAATACAGCATCCAATTAAAACAGTTCAGATTTAATAATTAGTTTTCTCTAAAATTCAATTGAATTTTACAAGCATTTGTTTTATATCCGTTTGTATCTATTTGTGTGCACTAAAATAGAGCTGGATAGTGTTCGCAAAATTTTAATAAAATAGTTTTCAATGTATAATTAATTATATGCCCCCACCACCACATATTTATTATACGTGTTTGTACACACACACACACATAATATACATACACACATAATATACATACACACATGCACGCATATATATATATGTATATATAACAGCTACTTCTAAGAAACCTTCTGCGTATTTGAAAGAATTTATCTCACACGAACTTTTACTGATAAAGTCTACTTTCACTATCAGCTTACCTAATCATTTTCTGTATTTTGGTTATGGCCAATTGCCTAACACATGTGACATCATGTTTCCTTTCCTATAAACTAAAACTTTAACTTTTCATTAGTTATTTTGAAGGCTTTTGGCTCTAATATCTGTTTCCAAGTATGCTGCATCTTTCCTAAAATTTAACTGAATTGGTTATAACAAGTAGTTCATGCATGTACAAGGGCTTCCAAGTATGACATGTTTCAGTTTTCTCACGCTTTCAACCACATGGTCCTGCTTTCAATTCCACCATTTGCATCTACAGCAAATGAATTTTATCATAATCTTGAGCCTAATGAGCATAATTGGATAAAGAGAAACTATAAAGAAGCTTCTTTGATGGATTTTATTTGTAATTCAAGTCAGAGCAGATGGCATTGTGATTAAAATTTTGCTCCCATGATTGCCTGATAAACATTTTCAATTCTTGGAGTGGATGGTGCATTGCTTTCTGAACAATTTGACATCTGACCAGTCGCACATCATGCACCTATACAGGTAATATTGATTTAATGGAGGGAGTGAGTTCATGTACAGCAAAAACATCTGATCACTATAAACAAATTATTTGTGCAGGTTGTTTAGCAAGAAATTGCTGATATGTTTTTCCATTTTGTGTTTTACATAATATAGCAACAGGAATTGGTGTGTGGTTTAAAACTTTGCTTCTCAATCACATGGGCTTGGGTCAGTTCCACTGCATCTGCTGCATACACTTTGGGTAAGTGTCTTTTACCATAACCCCTGGAACTGACCAAAGCCTTGTGAATGAATTTGGTGGACAAAAACTTGAAGAAGAAGAAGAAGAAAAAGAAGGTGGTGGTAGTGGTAGCAGCAGTGGCAGCAGTGGCAGCAGTGGCAGCAGTGGCGGCGGTGGTGGTGATGGTGGCAGAGGTGGCAGTGGCAATGATGACGACCGACAATGATGATGATATATTTCCTTTCCAGAGCTACGTTTGACTCTGCCTGTTAATTTTCTTTTCTTTTTCTTTCTCTGGTTTTGTCTTGTTGATTATTTTCTTTTTTTTTTTTTCCTTAAATGAAATAATATTTTCTGTTCTGGTAAACAATACAAAATAAATTGTGTTGTTCATTGATCCACAATTAAGTGTGTTCTTATCAAAATAAATAAATTAATAAAATAAAATAAAATAAAATAAAACACTGACAAACAAATATAAACTCAATTATGTGTTAATTAATGTTTTGTAAGATGGATGGATGAACAAATCTTCAGTGTAGCCTGTGTTTCGCAATAGAAGACTGTTGTGTAATTTCTTATAAGTATGGTGATGAGGACGTACATAAGAAGGAAGTTTAGGAAGTAAAGGTTGGTGGTGGTCTATAATGAAAGGACGTGCATTATTTGAGGAGGGCAACAGAACAAGTACATTGAAATTGTTGTGGAGGGTGGAGTAACCAACGTTTTGGACAGAATCTTTCTTATGGATAAGGATGATATCTTTTAGTTTTTGCTTGTGTCAGTCATTAGACTACGGCCATGCTGGGGCACCATCTTGAAGTTTTAGTTTAATGAATCGACCCCGGTAATTATTTTTTAAGCCTTGTGCTTATTCTATCATCCTCTTTTGCCAAACTGCTAAGTTACAGGGTTGTAAACACCCCAATACTGGTTGTCAAGCAGTGGTGGGGGAGAACAAATGGACAGAAAGACACACAGACATAGGTAAATATACATGCATATATATATATATATCAGCTTCATAGAAGAAGCGGGAGGGAGAAACTGAATGAAAGAAGGAGAAGAAAAGAAAAAAATGGAAAGGAAAAGAGAAGGTAATCGTGAGGTGAGGAAGGAAGTGAAGGATGAGATGGGAATATTGAACTAAGGCAAGGTATAGGATTAGATAGCAAAAATTCATTTAAGCTTGTCAGTGGCATGGTTTTGACTTTAAATGTAAATTGATGATTTTTTTTTTTCCTTTCTTGGAGTGTGTGAATATATGATATGCTGAGGTGGCATACACTAATAATTGAATAATGGAATGGCACATTGTGTTGGAGGGTGTGACAACAGATAAGCCTGACATATGTAGTAGTGTACTTAAAATGTGCTCTTGAAAGCCATCAGCAAAGCGACAGCCTGTTTTCCCATGCTACAGTGTAATAAGTGGTGTGTGTGTGTGTGTGTGTGTGTGTTTAAAGAAACTGAAAAACATGTGGTAAATTTAAGAAATAGGAATTACATGATATTCGAATTAAGTAGAAATATGCTGTGAGTTTTGTAATAGAATATTGTCAAAAGAAATAAAGAGATTTTGTGCTGAATTTACTTGGACAGGTATAAAGCGTTGGCTTAACAGATGAAATAAATGAAGACAGAATAAAGTGGATTTTCTCATCTCAACTCGTATATACCATGTCAGTATGGCTAATAATAAATCATATGCTGGAAGATGTGTTGAAAATAGAATCTTTCTTCTCTTAATTTATGATAGAACAGCTACATATCAAGTGAGAAATTTAATTATCATTTCCATTTTAAAACTTCATTTTTGATTTTCGCAAAATGTTTTGGTTGAATTTTTACATCAATAGACACAATAAAGTTTGACTGTGTTCCTAAAAATGTGTTTTATATTCTGTATAATCTATTTGTAGCCATTTAAATCAATAAACATTCTCTTTAGAAGGGAATTCAAATTTCATCTATTGAACACCTTTTGCTAATATTTTGAATAACAAATTTACATTGGTATCAGAATAATTTCACTTAATATCTTTGTGACTTCTTTTAAGATAGAATTTAATTCAAGAATAGACCCCAAAATAAGATATTACTGACCTGTAAGAATAACTGTTATATTTTAAAGATTCTTTTACTAAGAAAAACCATGATAAAAATAAAAAAAGAAGTATTACAAAATTATAAATCTTTACAAATCTCATTTACATCTGTGTCTTTTGTTAAACATCTTGTGCTTCTAAGAGTCAGTAGAGAAAATTTCTCATTGCTTTTCAATTATTTTGCCATTCAGTTCGTTACAAAATCGTACATAATTATTGCTGAATTGAGTTCCCTACAATTCATGTGTAATTCTATAAATGCAGCTGCCATCTTGATAAAGTAGCCCAAAGTGGTTAATGGATCGAGTGGTTGTGTAAATGAAATATTTGTATCAGAGTAGCATCAATTGCCAGATAGTAGTAATTTTAGAAATATTTGTCTGTTACTGATGCTAACTCATATCATGAAATCTTTCAATGTAGAAATAATTCTCAGAAGCTATTTCCTAATAAAACAGTCTCTACGTTGTTGCTACGAGCTCCAATTAGTTGTGCCAAGTGACAGTCTGTGCCACTCACACCACACACTAAAGGCGGTGCTCCAGCACGGCCACAGTCAAATGACTAAAACAAGTAAAAGAGTAACCAGGATAAATACTACAAAGCACTTTATCCAGTGCTCTAATGTGGTGTTTCTCAACCTTTTTATCCTTGTGTAACCCTTAAAATAAATTACATGCCTCACGGAACTCCTGCACAAAAAAGATTACAGACTATATTTTTCTCTTATTGTAGTTCATTGTAGTTCATGTGGTAAATATCAGATATATGTATATGTATATATATATA
>NC_068992.1:51632911-51641987 GCF_001194135.2 Octopus bimaculoides
AAGAAATTCAAACTTACTGCCACTTTATTCCGACATTTCAGTTGGCTAACTCAGGAATTATGGGATTGCACTTTGTTCGTGGCAGAAAGTGGAACGAGGCTAGCAACAATTCTACACTAACAAAGATACAGAGAGGGGGTGTCACGTGGTCGTCTCAAAGCAGACGTACGAGTCAGTGAGAGAGGGGGAAGGGGAGGCAGAATATTTTGAAAACACGTGGATGGAGTTTCTTTGAAACAAAAGTAACTATTTTATCTAATTTTCCGATGATATGGATAAAAAATCACAGGCCATGCAGCGAATACTTTGCATGCCTGAGAGTACATATATATATATATATGGCTGTTATATTTTTTGATAACATAATGGGTTAGATAGGATGATGTCTATATTTACAATAACCAATATATTGTGCATGTATAGTAATAATATTACAATCATGAAATTAGCATTAGCTTATCTCACTCTTTCTCACAGAATCTCTAGGAACCTTTTATGGAACCCTAGTATCCTGGAGAACCCTGGTTGAGAAATGCTGCTCTAATGATTCTGTCAATCTATCAACCTGATGAAAGTTATTTTAAGCCAATAAAAAGGGGCCATGGAAGTATCTTAATAAAAAATAGTACATGTTGGACACAAAAACCCACGATGTGCAAAATAATGGAACGACATGGTTGGAATGCCTTTGATCACAGGTCTGATCAGAATTAGGGCTAAACAGCAACAGCTATTGTCTTTGTCTTGTTCTTTACTTTACTGAAGCTCAAGTGAATCCAAAGACCCTGTATTTGGTAATAAAGGCCCAGAACTTAGTATTATATATACAAAAAGAATTTGCTTTATTTTGTATGCATGTGTGTGTATATGCGTGTGTGTGAGTGTGTGCGTGTGTGTAACTGTCATTTACTAAAGCTAATAATAAATGTTAGATATCTAACAACTTTTACAGATATAGAAGAAACAAAAATTGCCTATATTTTTACATAACAATGAACTCATTAATGAACAGGTAAACAAGTCTGTCTACACCTCATGTTTTTCCTCTGTCCCCCCTGCAGATTATTGAGGATGATTATCTTCCTTTAAAGGAATGAATTGTCTCAAGCATTAACAATAAAGAATAGTAAGGCTGAAGATAATTCACATTCTAAAAATTTCATTAGTTGCATAAAGTCAAATTGTGGAATTATTAGTGCTTTGGTGGAATCGTTATTGTTTTGGACAAAATGTTCAGTGGAATTTCTTCAGGTCTCCACGTTCTAAGTTCACAATACTGCTGTAGTTTACTTTGCCTTTCAGCCTTTCGGCAGAAATTAAAACGGAAAGTACTAACCAAGCACTGGGGTAGATGAATCAACTACCTTCTCCCGCCTTGTATCAAGACGTGAAACAATCATTTCTGTTTTGATACATTACATTTTTTGCTGTAAGCACTTTGCTAAATCATCACAATCACTAGAAATATCAATAAAATATTATCACTCACTCCTAAATGTGAACAGTATGATACCAGAACCCACAAGCCTGTTACAAATGTTAAGCTGCATCACCATTGAAGATATCTCTTAGAGAACACATATACTCACCATATCAGTATTGGCTGTGTAGTTAAGAAGTCCACTTCTGGATCATATGGTTTCAGTTCAGTCTTACAATGTGACACCTTAGAAAAGTGTTTTCTCTTGTAACCCTCAGCCATTTTGTTAAGCTGTTGTGCAAAAATTGTTTAACTACATAAGAAATCTATTTTCAATCACTGATTGAAAATATGTAATGGTTAAGAATGCAGAAAGAAACAAAATTATTTATTATAAACAGATGATGAAAAGGTGGCAAGCCGGCAGAATTGTTAGCACACCACACAAAATGTTAAGTGCTATTTCAACCATCTCTATGATGTGAGTTCAAATTCCTCCAAGGCCAACTTTGCCTTGCATCCTTCCAGGGTTGATGAAATGAGTACAAGTTGAGCACTGGGGTCAATTTAATCCACTAACCCCTTCCTCCAAATTCTCAGATGAGAATCCCAATGTAGTGCTGCTCCCACATCTGAGGGCAGTGCTGCTGTCACATGCAATATAAGGTATCAACACACACCAACTTCTTCTCCATAGACATACTGTCTGCAGAATCTTTCTGTTCTACCACTATTACTGTAGCCTCTACTCTGTGCATACAGCACTTGTTAATCCAAAGCAATGGCATAAGACATTTGCATAAGTTTGTGCTCATGTAATGGTTTGATGGGGCATCCAGTCTCAGCTGCTAATCAACCTGATTTGCCTGTAAATCATGAATACTCACTACTTTTCTTCCTGCATTCTCAATTTTCAACCAGTGATTGGAAATGGCATCTTATACACTTCACCAAACTAAGCCCAGCAACCCTTCAATTTAGCTCAAACGTAATACTGTATCTTCACTCATATTTCTTGGTTGTGATAATATACAAACGCAACCTTATCTCACAGACTTTTACATAAATTATCATTTCTACTTCACCATAGTTTCTCTTAGTTTTGTAATTTCTCTCATGTCTATCTAAATCAGTTTATGTTGATTCATTTCACTTCCATAAAATGCAATGTTATTCTTATCTTCAATATATTGTGTTATACCAAAACAAGCAGAATACAGAATGATAAATGAAGAACAGAGAAAAAGTAAAAACAAAATTCAGCTAAATATTTTAGTCACTTATAATACCTGTTGTCTTCTACTTTGATTAAATCAACTTTTTCTTTTCCCTGGAATGTCATATAAATTTCTATCTATCAGAAATCTGCTTCCACTGTGTTGTAAATCTTTCGAAACATTTTCTTCATCATTTTAAATTAACAATCAAATTCTCTAATCTTGATTAAATTTATTCGATAAAATATGTTCAATCAAATATTACTTTGGCATGTGAAAATTCTGATGTTTCAAGGACTGAGTAGATTTTTTTTTTTTTCAAAATTTTTATAGCATTTTCATGTTAGAATAGCCAAATGCACCTGACAATTGCCATGTAGAAAATCTACTGACAAATATAAACTAGTCATATTGATTATAATTCAAACCGACGCTACTAATGTAACTGTGCCAATACTAATACTAACCTTACCGCAGACAATACTAGCATAATTTACACTACTGTTACAACACTATCACACACAATGCAAGTATTTACATTACAGTAGCACAGTATTTTTGTCAACATTCTCACCACATGTACAGCAGACACATGTTGACATATACATGGGAGGTATATATTCATGCTGATAATCTTATTGAGCAATACTACAATATCATACATTGCTGTTAAAAAGAACGCTGTTATTATCATTGTGAAAGATATCTAAAAAGGAAAAGGAATATTTAAAACCATTAGCATCAGAGACATTACGTTTACCTGTAGTAAAACAGCAACTACCCATATTAAAATATCCTGAATACCCTTAAGACAGACACTAACATTTTACAACCACATTGTAACTAAAATTATTGTCTTATTAATCTAATTTTGGTTGTATTTTCAGAAAAATAAGGCTGAGTGGTTAAGTTCATTTCTCATCTACTTGGTTTTGGTTTCAGTCCCACTGCATGGCACATTGAACAAACATCTGCTCCTGGTCCAAGCAAAGACTTGTGAGTGGATCTTGTACAGGCGCAGGAGTGGTAAGTAGCTTGCTTACCAACCCCATGGTACTGAGTTCAGTCCCACTGCGTGGCATCTTGGGCAAGAGTCTTCTACTATAGCCTTGGGCCGACCAAAGCCTTGTGAGTGGATTTGGTAGACAGAAACTGAAAGAAGACCGTCGTATATATGTATACATATATGTATGTGCGTATATGTTTGTGTGTCTGTGTTTGTGTCCCCTAGCATTGCTTGACAACCGATGCTGGTGTGTTTATGTCCCTGTCACCTAGCGGTTCGGCAAAAGAGATCGATAGATAAGTACTAGGCTTACAAAGAATAAGTCCCAGGGTTAATTTGTTCGACTAAAGGCGGTGCTCCAGCATGGCCACAGTCAAATGACTGAAACAAGTAAAAGAGTAAAAGAGTACCTATGCCTTTTGTAGGCTCAAGATGAGGGAACTTGTGTAAGGACTGAACATAGGGGTTAGAGCAGATTATGGGGTGTTGGACACAACAGTAGTAAAAAAAGGGAAATAGACAAGTGATTCAGAGGTGCCTGAGTGAAGAATTTATGACACCAGCCAGCTCTAAAAACAGAAGTGACAGAAAAACAGTTACCATTACTGAGATTTGCCCAATTGGTTGAGTGAAAAGTAAAATTCCTTGTGATAATTTAGTAGTGTACCTTGCCAGTAAGGGTTCTGAATTCAAAACTGAGATCAACCTTGCATTTTATCCTTCCAGCGCATTTCTCTCACTATCCACTGGGGCAACATTTTCCCCATTTTGTCTACTGGTGCCATGAGAAACATTCCTTTATTGTGAGAGGCAAGCTTCTCCATAGAGAACAAATATATTGCCTTGTGTCACTATGCCGTGAATCTGCATTTTTTAATATGAATTTATGTGCATGTACCCCATCAACATGAACAGAGAAACTATTATTTATATTATTTATTGATTATTAAATTTTATCCTTCCAGGGTTCTTCGACTATACCCCCCCCCCACTCTGATTTGAACTTTGTATCATTGATCCTTTATCAATATTAGTGATCTTGTAGTGCATTGGCAGAGACGTTAGAGTGTCAGATGTAATGATTTACAATATTTATTCTGGGTTGTTGAACTCTGAGTTCAAAACCTGCCAAGACCACCTTTGCTATTCATTTTACCAAGAATTGATACATAAAGTACCAATCAAGGACAATGGTCAGGCAGAATCGTTAGAGCATCAGACAAAATGTCTTTCAGTATTTGTTCTTATTTTTTACATTTTGAGTTCAAATCTATCCCTGGCTCACTTTGCTGGCAGACTGACTTCATTGGCTCACTTAACCTCATCACCTGGGCCCTCTTGGTCATCTCTTATGGAGTTTTGTTCATTTATACCAGGCCTTTGGTTTAAGGATATCTTTCTCCATCCACCCCTACCAACCTCAGACACACTGTAAGGGGTGGTGGGCACTACCCTCACTCTTGTCCAAGTGATAAAACAAAAAAAAATGTTTTTCATCACTTGAGTCACCAATGGCTTAAATGAAAGTATAAGTGGTTGAGTATCCAGCAGACGCATGTACCCTTATAGTCATAATGCAGTTCGTGGAAAGGTTGAACCTTTGAATTATAAGGTCAGTTGAACCAACAGGCTTCTTCACAGTTTCTGTATGACAAGTTACATTCACAACGCTTTAGATGAGTCAAGTTCATGGTAAAAGTCCACTTTCACCGAGGTGCTACCCAGGGGATCAATCCTGAAAACCTTGTAATTGCGAAGCAAAGCTAGGCTTATGTGAGGAATCAATATTAATAAGGATATATTTATTTCTGATACAATTCTTCTTGGCTTGAGAGCATCTGTAATGGTTTCCAAATGTAAACTGATAGTATTCTTAATCATTGACTCTTAAATCAATAATCACTGTTCTTATTCTAGTGTCTTTCATACAAGATACTTGTGCACATAGTTCTTTGTTCCAAATATTGTTTACTGATATGTAACTTATTAGAGTTTTTCCCCCACTCCAGAGTATCATTTAATTCTTTTTTTTTTTTTTTTTTGTATAATATTCTTTCAGAATATCTTTGCACTTTCTTTGGAAACTGAATTCATTCTTGACAATTTTTTATTTATTTATTTATTTTTTTCGTACAATGGTACTTAAGCAATTTCTATAATTTTTTCAAATAAGAAAAAAAAGTTCTTAAGACACATTTCTATTTTAGGAAGCAGAAGTAATTTGTAATATAGAGAGGACAATACTATACATCGTGAATGTTTTTCTCTATTAATTTATCTACCCACCACACTTCAAAATTTGACCATCTTGGTTTGAAAGAAATGTAAGAATAGCTGGAAGCTGTCAGATTTTATCATAAAATAAAATCAAATCACTTTCATTGGTAGAAACTTTTCACAGAAAATATTATTCAATTCACTAATTGACTGAAATAAATTCAACTTATTTTCTGCAGTAAATATATTAACTAGAAATAATTTAATGTACACATAACTGCAAAAATATATCTATACATTTTTCTATGTAGCCTTAGCACTTTCATACGAAAACTGTTGCTTCAAAATTCTTACACTGTATTTACAAATAGTTCTAATACAGCACAGAATATTAAAGACATTATACTATTTTGAATCTGCCAAAGATCATGAAGTCTTAGAGGTTTCTATTTAAAAGAAACATAGTTAATGATATCTAGTATAAAAGCTGATAGTAGCATTTTGAGTATATGAGTGTTTGCTTGATTTAGAGATGACAGTCTTGAGTTTCCTCTTAGAATCTATGATTCTATATGTCTGGTTTGACTGAAAAGATTAATTTAGAAGCCTACTGTTAGAAAGGTATACATTGTGATCATATAATACGATATTATAAAGGCATTAACCGTTAAGATGTTCGACATAAAGTAAAGTGATATTATTCAACATAAGACTAAATTTCAAATATAGAGAAACCACATTACCTATTTATCTACAGAACACATGCCATCCTCTCTCTCATGCCTTCACTCTTCTTCTCTCTCCTCTCAAATTAGTTATAACTATATTATGTTTTTATCTTCATGCTATCTTATGTTAGTTGCACTGCAGGCTTGTGGTGATATTCAGGAGCAGGAATGGCTATGTGGTTAAGAAATTTGCTTTGTTAATAATTTGATTAGCTTTTGCTTCTTAAGAAAGTGGTTGTAATATAAGTAATCTCATAGTTGAGCAAGATATTTCTTTGGACAAAACTGTTTTGTCAGTACTAACCTTGGGTTAACAACAATAGATGTCAATTAGAATGACAATAACACATCAAACTGACAATGTATTCCTTCAAGGCTGCAATAATATATTATTCATTGTGATTATTACTTTCTTTCGGAAATATTTTTGCTAAAATAATGTCACCATGTCTGTGCTTTACCTAAGAAGTTGTGAATACGTATTACAGTAAATGTTTTGTTTTGTTAGCTTTATTCATAACCAACTTTTAAAAAATCAAAACTACTCTCTCACTGGCTTGCTCATAATAAGTTTAGCTATGATGCTACATAATATTTAAATAAATAATATCATTATGAAAATCCTTCAATGGAAGGGAGTTAATAACTGGTCTCTCATTTTTCGTGTACAGGAGGAGAGCATATCAAACTTTTTGTTTTTTCTTTCTCGAAATAATCAGTATAAATAACTCAATGTTTAATGAGCATTATTTAATTTGATTTAATTTAATTATGTATCATAATTATGCAATCATACATTGTGCTGCGTTTATCTTACTAAAACAACTGTTGAGCACAATAAAAGTATGAGCTATATGTGAAATTTGTGTTTTTCTGCTTTCATGCCAAGTAAGTAACTCAATGTTATATTGGTTATACATTCACTGTTTCATTTCTGTTCTGTACCCATAGAAAGTATGTTTCAGGATTTCGTTTGTTTTCATTATACAGTAATTGAACAATAGACTGACTGATTATTCCATCATAACTCTATGATGAAGGCATAAAAGACAATGGAACAGGCTTTCTTTCAATGATAACCTGACTATTTATTGTTCTGTGTTGAAAAGGGTACATGATACAAGAATTAGCTTTTCTAAAAATGATGATATTTAAAGCAAGGGCAATATTTGTTATCCGTTTCTAAGGGGCAGTATACTTAGGACATAATTCTTCTGTGCTCAACAAATGATTTAAGCATATGTTACAATGTATACTTTTTGTAGTCATTGTGTGGTCTCATTCATTGGGTTGTGGCCAAGCAAGGGTAATATCTTCAATGGTTTTGAGTTGGTTAAATTAACCATATATCCCACTCTCCTTCTCTCACTCACTTTCTTTCTATCTCTCTCTGGCTCTCTCTCTCTCTGTCTCTCTCCCTGTCTCTCTCTCTCCTAAATGTGTGTGTTTTAGAGGAGAAAGGGTAACAAAAACCAGGGCAGGATGAGTATCTCAAGTCATATAGAATATTCAATTAGAGTAAGGTGAATTTGAAGTAATCAATTAATTGATTAATTAATTAATTAATTAATTATTGGATGTCTTACAGCTGTTTCTGGGATATCCCAAGTGATAGGTTAGCATCTCCATACACTGAGTATTCCATCATCAGAGACAAAGTGAGTATGTATGAAAGTTCTAGACAAGGAATTCACAGTTTATAAATGAACGAAATAGAGTCTCAGACCCCACTTATCTGATTTCTCTATTGATATTCTCCTTCAGTTGCACCAGGGTCACCAGTTTGTTGACGTAAATCCTCTCTTTCAGGTAATCCCACAAGAAAAATCTTGTTTAGTCAAGTCTGGGGAATGTGAAGGCCAGTTGACATTGCTGTAGTGGGAGGTTATTCTCTCTCCAAAGCACTGCCATAGCAAATGCATTGTTTCTCTGGCAGTATGAACAGTTGCTACATCTTAATTGAACCATGCGTGAGGTCTACTTTGAAAGGCCTTCACGTTCCCCAGATTTGATGAGCCTGAAATTTTTCTTGTGGGGATAACTGAAAGCGAGGGTTTACATCAACAAACTGGAGACCCTGGTGCAACTGAAGGAAAACATCAATAGAGAAACCAGATAAGTGGGGTCTGAGACCCTTGAGGGGTGTTATGGTGCAAGTTTTGGAAAGGGTATGGGTGTGTGAAGCTGAACATGGCTGCCATTTAAGCGATGTCATTTTTCATATGTGATGTATTGGTGTTGCAAAATTTGACTTATGCATACTAATTTCCATTATGTTTTTTATATTGTATCAAAATTTCATGCATTTATTTGTATAGTTAAAGAAGTTATTAAAAATTGAAACACATGTGACTTTTGGGACATCCTGTGTATATATAGTGGTACCTTGGTCTACAAATGCCTCTGATCAGGAATAAATCATGCTTTATGTCTACATACATATTTATATACAAACATACATATATATATATATATATATATATATATA
>NC_068992.1:51645628-51650310 GCF_001194135.2 Octopus bimaculoides
AGATGTTTCTTTTTTTAGGAGAAACAAAAGACCAGTTAAAACACACTCTACATATATATACATAAGTAATATATATATGTGTGTGTGTGTTATTTCTTTACTACCCACAAGGGGTTACACACAGAGGGGACAAACAAGGACAAACAAACGGATTAAGTCGATTATAACGACCCCAGTGCGTAACTGGTACTTATTTAATCGACCCCGAAAGGATGAAAGGCAAAGTCGACCTCGGCGGAATTTGAACTCAGAACGTAGCGGCAGACGAAATACCGCTATGTATTTCGCCCGGCGTGCTAACGTTTCTGCCAGCTCGCCGCCTTATGTGTGTGTGTGTGTGTGTGTGTGCGTGCATGCATGAGTGTGTGCGTGCACGCATGAGTGTGTGTGTGCGCGTGCATGTATGTGTATGTATGTATCTATGTGTATGTATGTATGTGTATGAGTATCTACAAATATCATTTTTGCTTGAGATATTCTGCATTAAAACAAAAAAAGCATGGCGTCAGTCTGTTCCCATTCTCATTGAAATTTACCTTCACTATTTCTGTGCTCTTAAAGCAGCAGAGCAAAATCTCCCTCAGTTGTCAAACATAGAAAAGTTGACAAAAAGTAGAGTATAGAGTATAGGCACAGGAGTAGCTATGTGGTAAGTAGCTTGCTTACCAACCAAATGGTTCCGGGTTCAGTCCCACTGCGTGACACCTTGGGCAAGTGTCTTCTACTATAGCCTCGGACCGACCAAAGCCTTGTGAGTGGATATGGTAGATGGAAACTGAAAGAAACCCGTCGTATATATGTGTGTGTATATATATATATATATATATATTATATGTATGTGTGTTTGTGTGTTGACAACCGATGCTGGTGTGTTTACGTCGCCGTAACCTAGCGGTTCAGCAAAAGAGATCGATAGAATAAGTACTAGGCTTACAAAGAATAAGTCCTGGGGTTGATTTGCTTGACTAAAAAGGCGGTGCTCCAACATGGCCACAGTCAAATGACTGAAACAAGTAAAAGAGTAAAAGAGAGAGTATCCAATTGGGGAAATACTACCACAAAGATAAGCAGCAGCCTAATTTATACTGGCCTTAAAACAAATGAACAAACACTAAAATCTTAAAATTGCTATTCAATTTTATTAAGCCCGCTGCTTTATTTCAGGTTAGTTTACAATTTTTACTGTGAAACTCAGCTTGAACTGTATTTTAGTTCATGATTTATGTTTTCTTTTTTAATTTTTTTTCTTACATATTATTTGTTTCTTCCTTTCTGTATCCATTTCTTTTTTTTAATCAGCCCTGTTTGCAAATAAAAGTGTTCTTGCTTTGAAATTATGGTTTAGACAGAAGTAATAAATTATTCCTAAATGTCAGTAACTCAATGCAAATACAATGAATAATGAAAATGAAAAGTCTTTGAAATATTCTGCAATGTTTCATAGTTCACAAAATCATTTACTGTTTTCCTTAATACTTCAGTGTCATTCATACTTGAAGTATAAGTACTTCAGTGCCAACATAGTTGAAATAATTCTGTCACAGAATTGGCACTACTGTGAACGTACACTCTATGCAATGTCAGTTTTCGTTTTATGGTTCCATGTTTTCTCTCTCTTTATTATTTCTTTGAATGATTCCAACAAATAAGAAGCTGGTTGCTAATGTAAAAAACATTAATAAACAAAAACCTATCAGTGAAATTTAGTTAACTTCAGTAATAACTTACGTACTGAAATTTAGAAAGTTTTTGCTTATTTTCATTGTTCTGTTTACTGACTAAATTTGTAGACTGTTGTTTAACCGATCTTCTGTTTCTCCTAAAAAGGAAAAGTCTCCAGGTTTTCATCACTACTGTTTCTGTGTGAACTAACATGTTCAAGTGGGTAAACAACTAAGTATTAATGTCATTATACAGGGTGTCCACAAGGTCTGGGTACATGGAGTAAATAAAATCATAACATAAACAATCAAATATAAGAAATAATAATTTCTTACAGTATGTGTTAATCCCCATGTGGGTACATGGAGTAAATAAAATCATAACATAAACAATTAAGTATAAGAAATAATAATTTCTTAAAGTGTGTGTTAATCCCCATGTACCCAGATTTTGTGGACACCCTGTAGAATAATAGTTGATATAAATGTAGGTTGGTTGTTTGGTTGGTTGATTTCTCCAGGGACACTTTACATTATACAGAGAGAAGAAGAAAGAGGGTAAGAGATAATAAGAGAGAGAGAGATTCAGAAGCATAATGCAAGATGAGCTGGATGAGTGCAGATTTTAGGCTTGGTGGCAGGTAATGAGTAAAGAAACATTACATAAACATACACAGTAAGAGAGAAAGAATCGTAGAGGCAGTGGAGTAGGAGGAAGAAGATATGACAGAACAGTTATAGGAGAAGTTATACAAATGAGAAATTTGCTTTACTTAATTTTAATTTTTAAGGTAACTATTTTTCTTTTGAAATTTATTATTCATTTCCTCATTTCATACAAGAACCAAGAAACTTAATAAAAGCTGTATTATATTTATTATATGCATGCCATATTTCCTGATATTACCCATAGCAGCAAAAGTCTACTTCCAAAGTTACACGTCATCTGAGGAATAATACTAGAGTAAATTTATAATCTGCATAGAGAAACTCTGGGTTTTAAAGAAATTATCCATAAATATTCTCTTTCTCACTGATTTCAAAGAAATATTCAAATCTCCTGGGCATACGACTTCCTCTAGAGTTCATTATTATTTTATTTTTTGTCCCAAACAATTATATCCAGTCTTTCTATTTTGCATTTGGCCAAAGTTTTAATAGGAATCTTCTATCAATATTCCTTGTGTTGAAATGTATTAATGTACTCAGCATCAGAGATGTTTCTTCATATTTATTTCTCTTAGAAAAAATTTCTAGTACAGACGCATTGTAATATATCTGAAAGATAGTACCATAATGATATTTGTGGATGGTGCTGTTCACAGGTGTAATATCTTCCTAAGAAATGAGATACAGTATTTCAGTTGTGTCTTGTGGAGCAGGAGTGTTAAGTATTTTCCTGTTTCTTTTATTCAAATGTTATGTAACCATCTTTGTATCATACTTAATGTAAATACATCACGGAAAGGCAAATTAACGTTCAGAGATAATATCTCATATAGAAGTACTGTCATAGAAGTCATATATTTTGTAGCAAATTTTTACTTTTGGATTGTATCATTTTCATTATATAATTTTCTTGTATGCCTAGGTGGTATTTAGATGTTCTTCAATGAATACAGCAGTGGTTGTCTCTCCATTGCAAACTATTCATCAGACGTTTGCGGATGGAGCTTAACAGGATCTGGAGTATGTCTCTGCCCACTACAATGATGTATTGGTTTACAGGGAAGTCAATGTTCATGGGGAACCCTCCCCTGACCAAACCCAACCTTGCACCCGAAGAGGACCAGAATGAGAAAGATAATCTAGTTCAATCTTCCATATAGCCTAGAAGTTTCCACCAATGTAGCTAGGAGCTTCCATTCATTGATTAACAAGCATTTACTCACAGGCCACAAGTACTACAAGCTCTTCAATCTACATAACGTCAAGGTGAGCTACTCCTGCTGAGATAACAATCACTTCTAATATGTCATGTCAAAACAGATGCAAATAAGTACCTGCAGAACCTCTGATTCCAATCTGTAATCCCCAGAATCCTACTAACTGCCTTCTAGGAAGATCCCATCTCTCAAGGGATATAGTCTACAGTTTGGGCTTTCATACCATCTGATGGCATCAAAAGCACAACATAGGCATGATAGTCAATAATTACAAAGAAAGGTGCATGCAACACATGCAGAGATTGAGAAATTCTGATTCTTTGTCTCGTTTCCTCTGGAGGCTTCATGAAATCTAGAATGAAATGTCCAGCATCAATAGAACATCATCAAGAGGACACCACCCTATTCACCCAGTGCCCACAATTGACAACTCTGCCTCTGTGAAAGACTGTACATCCTCCATCAAATTACAGTAGCTATCAACAGAAAATATGAACTATCCTATTGTCACCACTAGAGGTACACCCTCCTGGTGAACATCAAATCACTGGCTCCTGACAACCCAGATTTATGACCTTAACGTCAGCTACTCCCCAAAACTGGCTGCTCTGTAACCATGGACAGGGTTCCCAATCATCAATGGCTATGCTGACACCTCTCTCTCCTTTTCCCCCACACCATCAAATGTCACACCAATTCCCCAGCAATGGTGTTGCAACTGCACTAGCATACATCTGTCACACCCACACAGATAAATACCAAAAGCATGAACATAGGTGCAGGAGTGGCTGTGTGGTAAGAAGCTTGCTTACCAACAACATGGTTCTGGGTTCAGTCCCAGTATGTGGCAGCTTGGGCAAGTGTCTTCTACTATAGCCTCAGGCTGACCAAAGCCATGTAAGTGGATTTGGTAGATGGAAACTGAAAGAAGTCTGTCATATATATAGACAGAAACTGAAAATAGCCTATTCTGTATGTGTGTGTCTGTCTGTCTGTGTATGAGTGTGTGTGTGTATATATGTATGTATGCATGTATGTGTGTTTGTGTGTATATATATGTATGTATATGTATGTATGTATGTTTGTGTGTATATATATATGTATATATATGTATGTATGTGTATGTGTATGTATG
>NC_068992.1:51650363-51652816 GCF_001194135.2 Octopus bimaculoides
TATATATATATATACACACACATATATATATATATATATATATATATATATATATATATGCATGTATATGTATGTGTGTGTGTGTATATATACATACACACACTCACATATATGTATGTATGTATGTATGTATAGAGAGAGAGAGTGTTTAGTTTCTATGATTTTGTCTTCCTTTGTGTATTGCTGATACTGTTATTACAATGTGTAGTCAGTTTAACACCTTACTACAGTGTTTGAAATTGGGTTTAGCTTCATCTATTGTTGCCAGTGTTATTGAATAAACATCAACTTAAGTAGACTAATGGCATGAAGTTACTGAAATATGTTTTATAAACATGCAATTTGAATGTCATTTCATTCAATCATAGACTCAGTGTCTTGCACTTTTATCTTAATGTGTACATTCATTATGAAGTTCTTTATATGTAGTAGATTTCTTCACTGAACTTTCCTGTCATTCTTTATAGGAGAAAAAAAAAACAGTTGCTGCCTGGGTATTATTTATAATGCTACTATACTCTGTTATATAGGTTTTGTAAATATATATATAGAGAGAGAGAGGGAGTCAGCCATCTCCTTATGAGAATGGCTTGGTAACATGCACCATGATTTTTCAAATTGCTTTAGATACCTGGACAACCATATGCAGACACAGATGCCTTCTTGACTGTCTTACCCTTTGACCTAGCAGAACATTGAAGCCTGACAGCTGAAGAGAGAGAGAGAGGGAGAGAGAGAGATAGAGAGAGAGAGAGAGATAGAGAGAGAGAGAGAGAGAGAGAGAGAGAGAGAGAGAGAGAGAGAGAGAGAGAGAGAGAGAGAGAGAGAGATATTGAGAGTAAACTGTATCAGTACTCGTTGGTACTAATCTTCAGCTGAATAGATTGGAGTAATGTAAAATATATTGCCTTGCTTAAAAACATAAGGCACTGCCTAGTCAAGGAATTAAACTGAGGATATCATGATTGTGCACTAAACTACCAAACTACTAAGCCATATGCCTTCATAGATTTTATGGAGATTAATATTTATCCTCTATAAGCGATGAAAGTAGTAACTATACTGAGAAGTAATGTTTATCGCCATATCAATACGGCTGTTCTGTGGGAATTGATGTTACTACCGCTTTTAACCCCAGGGAAAGCCTGGGGTTAAAAACGGTAGTAACATCGATTCCTATGGAACTGCTGTATTGATGTGACGATAAACAAAATTTATTCCGTTATTTGTTTAGATCTGCTGTGTTGGGATTGTGAATGTGATTATGGAAGAAGATTTTGTCAATTCTTGTTTGTTTGTGATTATGGTTTTTATTGGTGTATCAAAAAGAAGGAACAGTTCTCCGAAACCCTTTCAGGACGTACTTGACAAGTAGGAGGGAGAAATATATCTCCAAACTGAAGACTTAACCCAAAAGCTTGCAGTAGAGTGGACTCTGCTGAAGACTCCAAAGGACCTAGTGATAGTGTTAAATCAGGTAACTGACATAGTACATACATATACTTAAAGTAGACAGCAAACATTAACAGCACCTTTATAAATTATGTAGTCACAAGACTAATGATTTACTTTTAGTCTGTTGATTAATTTGGTATTAATGTTATTGATTAAGCTTATGAGTTACTTTAGCAACAACATAGCAAATTAGCAGAGTCATCAAAGAATTAGGTAGAAAGGCACATTTTATTTCTTCTGACTCACACACTATGAGTTCAAATACTGCCAAGATCACCTTTGCATTTCATCCTTTCAGGATGAATGTACCAGTCCAGGTATAGTGAATGGTCAGTCAGGTAGTACAAGAAGGCATTGTAATCAATGACTGGCATTGTGTTTTTTCTGTCAGAAGTAACAAAGACAAAGAAAAAGGTAACAATAAAAGTATCAAATTGTTAGACCAGCTCATGAAAGTTCCAGGAAAATTTATTGAAAACATTTATTCTGAGCTGCCCAGAAGAGATGCAGTTTCGTTTTGTTTCAGGAAGAGAAACTACAAATGTCATCTTTCAAGCATACTCTCTCGCTTTTACTCTTTTACTTATTTCAGTCATTTGACTGTGGCCATGCTGGAGCACCACCCTTAGTCGAATCAAATCGACCTCAAGACTTATTCTTTGTAAGCCTAGTACTTATTCTATCAGTCTCTTTTGCCGAACCGCTAAGTTACGGGGGACCTAAAGACACCAGCATTCTGGTGTGTACTCTTCACTGGATGGTAAAAATTGTCTGGTGTATATATTGATATAAATAAGAATAAAGAGTATGGAAACTTGTACATCCACAAAATTAATTTTTATAGTTATATACAGCATATTATTTCCGCAGCAGTGACCAACTATTAACTGTCGCACAATAACACATGTAGGTCATCATAATATGCTGTATGTAATTATAAAATGTATTTGGTGGATGTACAAATTTTTTTACTCTTTATTTGTATTAGTATATATATA
>NC_068992.1:51654486-51661434 GCF_001194135.2 Octopus bimaculoides
ATATATATATATATATATATATAAATTTCCCAACAACATAACCATGTCTGTTACTACATGTCATAAACGTACAGTTGTCTCATTTCAGGCAATAATCATCTGACAAGTTCAAGCAATTATCACGTGTCCATGTGCACAACGTAATCATGTAATTTTGGTATTTTTTAAATTCATTATCTTGATCAAGTTTATAATCACTCAAGTACATTTTCACAGATTTCTGTAATATAACATTTCTATTTGTAATTAGCCAGAAGTTTAATTAACAATTACAATAGTTAATTATCTTTGGAAAATTTAACTTATTAATCTTTGTTATGATATAATTGATTTTGCTATGAATATATCATATCTAAAGTCATAAAATACTTCTCTAGCTGCAAAATAATCATTTACAACTCATGTATTTATGCATTTGTTTAATAGATAAGTCAACAGGGGCAAGGACAGTGCTTCAAAACATCCCAGTAGAACTCTCAATTGCTGGTCTGGTCCTGGAGGAGGAATTCCCGATGCTCAGTACCACATTTCTGGGGGTGACACTTATTGCAGGTCTTCCAGATCGTTCGTCATCTTTCAGGGATGTTCTTCCACTTTTGAAGAGCCTGTGCCACTTGAAACATTGTATACAACCAATTGCCTCATCTCTGTAAGCTTGCTGAAACATGCTCAATGTGTCTGTAGCAGACTTCCGAAGTTTAACGCAAAATTTCACGTTGGTTCTTTGTTTCTGTCTTTGACAAACTCGCAAGATTACAGCATACATGCGATTACAAAAGTACAAAAATTTCACAAGCTGTAAAGTAAACACAGTGACATGACATGGCACACTGCCTCGTGAAGGTCACTGCTAGCTCTCACTGCACACACAACTATGGGCTGCCATCTGCTGGCATGCTACAGAACTAGGCCAGGAACGTTTTGATACCACCTTGTACATGCTATCACAATGGAACAAATAATTTATGTACAAACAAATAATGTAAATTTGTGTTTATCATAATTGCTTCTAACTTTGCTTGTATATCATACTAAGTAATACACTATGGTAATGAGCTTTCCTGTTTCCTCTCTTTCGTCAACTTATTAAGATAGGGCTTTTTGTGGCTAATTGAGTCATTTTGGACGCTTGTTTCTAGCAATAGTGGTACTATTTTGTTCCCTTGTTTATAAATACATATATACATATATATACATATTTATATGTAAATGTAAATGTATATATATATATATATATATATATATAAAGAGAGACAGAGATACACATATATGTATTTATGATATTATACTTGCTTCAGTATATTCTTTCTTTTGTAAAGATCATCCTCAACAAAACTATATCTCCTTAATCCATCCATCCATCCATCCATTTATCCATCCATATATATATATATATATATATATATATATATAAGTATTTAACAGCATAATTTTTAGAAACCTATAAAACAGACATGCACTAACAATGAGCATTATCAGTTAGAATCTAACTCTACTTCCCACATAAAACATTTCTCTGTAAAACCATTTGATATTAATAGAAATAATCGACAGCAAAGTGTAAAATATGGGAGCATGTCAAGACCAGTCTAAGGGTAACCCTCAGACTAAACTAGAAGAATGTCAGCATAAGGTCAAACTTACTGCCTTGGAATTCAAATGAAATAAGAGAAATATTCTTGTGCTTAAATTGTCCATGTTGTTGCTATTAATCGGAAAGAGTATTGACTGAATGTCTATTTTTGTACCAGAATAGTTAAGATAGAATATTTTGTCACATGGCAGTGATATTTACTCTGGCATTGTAAAATTGCTTTGCTTTTTATGTTAGTTTTGGTATAGGCAGCAGGCGCAATGTCTCAGTGGTTAGGACAGTGGACTCGCGGTCAGAGGATCGCGGTTTCGATTCCCAGACCAGGCGTTGTGAGTGTTTATAGAGCGAAAACACCTAAAGCTCCACGTGGCTCTGGCAGCGGATGGTGGCGAACCCTACTGTACTCTTTCACCACAACGTTCTCTCACTCTTACTAGTCCCAGATATACTGTCTGAAAATAAGATGGGATCACCAGAAATGGAATGTCTTTGACCAGGAAAAGATACTTTGAATGATGTAGTCCCAGATACATTATGTCTGGAAATAAGATGAGATTGTTAGGATTTGCATGCCTATGATCATAGGCGAAAACAGAACAAGGCTGACCCATGATGAAATAACAACTAAACTCTTGTATCTTAATGCAAATAATAATAATAATATAAGGCATAACATTCCTCAATGTTGTGTTATTTTCTTCTTACTAGAAATTGTTATGCTGTTTTCTTCACACTAGAATAAAGTGGGTGTTTTATTTTGAAGGCAAAATTACTAGAAAAAATGAGAGGAGAGGACACTAATAAAGCTATCAATAACTTATAGGTGATCAGTGTAAAGTCAACAAATGAATTAAAATTATATTTCCTTTTCGTGGGCCAAACACATGTCATTTCAAATTAATGAGACAAATTTATTTTTTCTTTTCTTTTTAAATCTATTTTCAAAAACACAAGAGATAGAAGAAAAGAAAAAAAAAGCCCCCTATGTACTCAAGTTATTTCGCAGAGAAAGCAATATTGTTGCAAAAAATAGATTCTTGTTTTCTAACTTTCCATTTTCCATTGAAAAACCCGTCCTGGAATATTGATGCAAATCATTTTTAATTCAATAACATTTCTGTCTTGTGAGTGTAATTCTGACCAAATAGTGCTGATTGTACTTGCATGTGTAATTAAATGAAATTCATTAAATGAAATTCATTATATATTTTTACTTTTGTTTTATATTGGTTTTTTCATCTATTTTTTTATTGAGATTTCATTGTAACTGGTTTACAAAAATTAGTCGAAGTTTCAAACTAAAAATATATTTGAACTTAATGACCATTCCATTCTAGTTTCCTGCACCATCAGGCTCTTAGACTAAAGAAGCATCTACACAGCCACAGCCATCTGGTCCATTAGAAATAGCAGTGAAATCTCCTCAACTCATATCCTTAATAAAAGTAGTCTTTAAAAACAGGAAATGATGGATATACAAAGAGACAGGTTAGTCATTGATGGTTAAAATGTCTTTAATTAAAAGTCTGATCGACCAGAGTTGATCAGAAGCTAGATGAAAATATCAGCTGACTCTGTATTTTACAAATTCATTTTTCTATTTTCTTTTTTTATCCTTCCATATTTCTCCCCAGCTATCTCTATATATATATCTCATTTCTTTTTCTATTCTCCTAGACTGCACTGTAACTGGTTTTATTATTTAGTTTTTTTACTTTCATTACCTCTCATTCTGCTACAGCACATCGGCATCCTTCATCTCAGCTGATCCATAAATTAATGACATTATATTGGTGATGTACAAACTCTAAGCTTTCTTCACTTCATCTTTCTACTGAGTTGTTTCTACTTATTCACTTCTCTTGAATCTGTGGATTAAGATTCTTTATTTAATTTTTAGAATTACTTTCTTACCATCCTGGAAATCACTTGCAGGTTTACACTCTCTCTCTCCCCCTCTCTCTCTCTACCTCTCACATTCACTGCTTACCATTATATCTCTTTCTTTTAGTATATCAATCTCTTTGACTCACTATTTCAATGTCCTACCTCTCTCTCTCTCTCTCTCTCTCACCATATTCGTCTCTCCTACACTATCTCCACTTTTTCTCTCTCTTTATCACTCACTCCTTGTCTGTTTCTCACTCTATCTCATTCTGTTTCTCATAGTATTTATAATTTCCATATTTTCTCTCTCTCCCCGTACTCTCTCTCTCTTTCTCTCTCTTTCCCTTTATCTGTCTAACTATTCCTTACCCTCAATCTCTCACACTATATTAACAGTCATCTCTCTCTCACTCTCTCTTGCAGCATATTTATCTACACTCTATTGCTTCCCCCTCTCTCACTTTCTCTGTGCTCATGGAATCTTCAGAGCAAATATTTAAAAGTTGAATTTCCATATTCACATCAAACCAATGCTACTCCGCTTCTAACACACAAGCACACACATGCATATACACATAGATACCCAATGCAAAAAAACACATACACCTATACATTCTATTCTAACAATTTCTTTATCGACCAAATCAACAGTTCATATTATGCTTCATTTTCATACAGTTGTTATATTTACGCATGCATTTACAAACACACATTTTAAAAACAGTTTCAAGTTTTTCACACACACACACACACACACACACACATTAAAATTTGCCTTGCAACAGCAATTTGAAGTAACACATATAACAATGTATTATATGTGTGTGTGTGTGTTTGTGTGTAAAGGAGTATGGCTCAGTGGTTAGAGCATCAAGTTTACGATTGCGAGGTTGTGATTTTGATTCCCAGACCGGGCTGCATGTTGTGTTCTTGAGCAAGACACTTTATTTCATGTTCCAGTTCACTCAGCTGTAGAATGTGCTGCGATGTCACTGGTGCCAAGCTGCTCAGACTTTCTTGGTGCAATCTGATGGTCATTCATGATTAAAGCGAGTCTTTACTCTTTATCAGGTTTATTACCCAGATGATATATTGTGTTGATGATATATAAGTGTCGCCCCTTTAAAAGAGCCACCAGGAGTGAACTGCTCCTATTGTCCCTGCCTAAGCTACGCTAGTGTGCATATATGTATGTAGGTAAGCATGTTTCCTAAGTTACACATTCTTCAGTTAGACAGATTTATATAAATGCAGCAATAGTTATACCAACACAAGCATATTTCTTCTTAAGAATGATATTAATATTTTTCACCGACATATACTTCAATATTTAACATATGCTTTTACATATTCACATCCATAGACAACACATTCACTTACATTTATAATTGCATGTATTACTACCATTGTCTGTTCTCAATTCTGCACTCATATTTCCCCACATACATCAAACTGGGCATTTAATTCTTTGTTACTATTTATTTCTGTTCAATTACACTGCCTTTGTTTCAATTAATGGGGAAAGCAATAAAGAATTTAGTAAAACAACTTCAAATTATTAAACTGGTATTTAGAATATAAATTAACCTGAAATTTTGGTGGAAGGCTTTAATGGAAATTGCTTTAAAACAAGAAGTGTGAAACATAGAAGCAGTGGGTGTCTCACATGGCTTCATATCGAATAGGTTGACTTGACCTTCTGGTTACCATATTTCTGTTAAAATATATTCATTTTGTTTCAGTTTATTTTCAAAATAATGAAGAAATTACTCAATAGCACTGACATTATTAAGCATTTGTTTGAAATGTAGATTAACAAGAAATTTCGATGCCAAATTTTAATTTAGATTCTTTTGAAACAGGAAAGATACATTATTCAACCATGGAAAGTTTCAGGCAGATTGGTATCAAAAGTGTTAAGAAGGGGTGAGTTCAGCAGGTACATCAAAATGGGGTCTGAAGGAACAAGTTAGGGTCAGTGCATTGTGTGACATCTCCATGAAAAGAAGGGAAAACAATCACAGCATATTGAACATTGAGAAAACACTAACCCTCACTAAGAGGCCTAGAATTATCTGTGTTGTTTCTTTTACTTTCACATTATTTTTCATTTTTCGGTTTCAGTTATTAGACTGTGACCAAGCTGGAGCACCATCTAGAGGAATTTTTAGTTGAACGAATCAACCCTAGTGCTTTTTTTTTTCTTTAAGCTTGGTATTTATTCTATCAGTCTAATTTTGCCAAACTGCTAAGTTACAGGGATGTAAGCAACCCAACAACAGTTGTCAAGTGGTGGTGATGGGGGCAAACATAGATACAAAGACACACACACACGCATATGCACATGTAAGCATGCACGTACACACACACACACACACATGCACACACACACACGGTTGGCATTAGGAAGGGTATCAAACCATAGAAGCCATGCCAAATCAGACTGGAGAGTGGACGTTAAATAATGATGGTGGTGATGATGATATATATACAACTGGATTCTTTCATTTTCCATCTGCCACATGGTTTTGATTGACCCAAGGCTATTGTAGAAGACACTTGCCATGCAGCAGGATTGAACCCCAAACCATGTGGTTGGGAAGCTTCATACCACACACCCATGTCTGCAATGACCTCCTCATATTTACCAATACTTTACCATAAGAACAATAGAAGTTGATACCAGTCAACTCAAACAACATCACAAAGGCCACAATGCTTTCTTCTGTCAAAGCATGAATGCCCTAAGTGTTAGTAGCGGAAAGAGTTGGGATGCTCATGTTTTTTCTCAAGAATAATAAAGGTATAATTGAAAACATGACTTCTGAGACTTGAAATTTTTGTCAAATGATGACATTTTTATATTCTCCAAAAATAAATGTTTTGTAATTAAGTGGATGTATTTTGATTAGTTAATGGAATGAAAAGCCTTTTACTTGAAGAGCTAGGAAAGGGCTGACATCAAAGAGAGAGAGAGAGAGAGAAAGAGTGAGAGAGAGAGAGAGAAAGGAAAATTTGCATCAATAAGTTCTATTTAACCCTATGCCAACATGGAAAAACCACCCTCAAACCAATGATGAAGAATGTGTGAGTGCGCGCGCGCGCGTAATCCTCCACCACTTCCTGCACCTTCCACTCTACCTCATCACATTCTCCTCATCCTTTTATTCTTCCTCTCCCTGTGCCTCCTCTCTCTGGTCCTCCTCTCCCTGTGCCTCCCCCTCTGGTCCTCCTCTCCCTGTGCCTCCTCCCTCTAGTCCTCCTCTCCCTGCCACCTCCAGCTCATCCTTCTCAACAGCAACTTCACAATCGCTTTTTCCACTGCTCACATAGGTTGTATGATATACGTATGGATGTATGTATATATATATGTGTATGTATGAATGCATGTCTGTTTGTCTCTCTTTGTGTGTGAGTGTGTGTGTGTGTGTTTTATATATATATATATATATATATATACACATATA
>NC_068992.1:51661444-51662478 GCF_001194135.2 Octopus bimaculoides
TATATATATATATATATATATACACATATACATCACACAGACATGCTATACTAAATCTCTAACACATATAAAGAACACTTTAAACAGGGGGTGATTTCTAATGCAGTATGCCTTCCTGAAATATGTGACAGGAAATGTCCCCTCATGTTCCATGTATGACAAAATCTACCCTCCAGATGTGGCATCTAAGACTACCCACCTCACTCATGCAAGCAAAACAAAACAAAATTTACTTTGCTGACACATGAAATTTAACTTTCAGCTGCAGGTCTGATCAGCATTACGATAACAATGATTACAACACCTGTGGTAATGATGATGATGGCGATGATGATGATGATGATGGTGATGGCGATGATGATGATGATGATGATGGCGATGATGATGATGATGATGGCGATGATGATGATGGTGATGATGATGGTGCCGTATGTTAGCGATGGTATTGTTGTTGATGATGGTGATGTCTTTGATGGAGGTAATGGTGAATTTAGCCGTGGTAGTAGTGGCATCAGCGGCGGCGGTGGTAGAGGTGGTAGTGGTGGTTTTGATGGTAGCGATGGCGACGCTAATTTGATGTGGCTATGGTGGCAAATGTTGAGAGTAAAGCCAGTGTAAGGATGGCCGTGATTGATGGTCGATGGTGGTCTATGCCGGACCAGAGAAACATTGACGATCAATGTTGTTCTTGTTGTGGTCGTTCGTGTTGTCATTAGTTTCCTTGCTGCTGCTTCTGTTGTTGTTGTTGTTGTTGTTGTTAATGTTGTGGTTGGTGCTGTAGTTGGTCTCGGTGGTATTGTTGTTATTGTTTGTTGTTGTTGTTGTTGTTGTTCATTGTGGTTGGTGGTTGTCTTGATAACGATTGTCGCATGTTGTATTTCTTTACTGTGCAGGTTGTTTATGTAAAGTTATTTCCTCTTACCACCTCTCTTTCCCTTCATTTCCCCTCTCTCTTAGTCTTTCTCTCTCAGTCTCTTTCACTCAGCCTATCTGTCTTTCTCTCACTCTTTATATATATATATATATATATATAT
>NC_068992.1:51662488-51663934 GCF_001194135.2 Octopus bimaculoides
TGATAATGATGATGATGATGATGATGATGATGATGATGATGATGACAATGGTGACCTGGAAAATGATGACGTTTTCGACAGTGACAGCAACAAAAGCAGTGGTACCAGCAGTGATGATGATGATGATGATGATGATGATGAGGATGATGATTATAATGATGATGATTATGATGATGACAACAACCATAACAAAGATGACGGTGGCATCGATGACGATAGTGCTTTACAGAAAGAGAGAGGATTACAATATCGATGATAAAACTATAAAAATAGAAAAATTAATATTTGAAAAGGAGATTACATTTTTCATTATTTAAAATTCACTGCTTGTATGTAGATTGTTCTATATACGTCCCAAAACACAACCACATTCAAAATAAATGCTTTCAGATGAAGAATCATTCTTGGAGTAACATGGATTGAACTGCCATGAATGTGTACAGTTCCTACTTCCTACTAAAATAAATAAATAAATAAATAAATAAATAATAATAATAATAATAATGATGATGATGATGATGATGATGATAATAATAATGATAATAATAATAATAATAATAATAATAATAATAATAATAATAATAATAATAATAATAATAATAATAACAATAACAATAAAATAATAATAACAATAACAATAAAATAATAATAATAGTAATAATAATAATAATAATAATAATAATAATAATAATAATAGTAAAAAGAGGTAGAAAAACTCACAACAAATGGGTGCTCACAAATTATCAAGCTATTTTATCAAAGTGTTAAACAGATTTCGTTTTATATTCAAAAGTGTACTGAGTTCGTTATGATAAAGTATTTATAGAATAATGTTGCAAGATTCTCAACTCATAACATTTGTTGTTTTCTTCCATTTTATCCCATGAACCATTACATGCAGGTAAAATTACAAAAGAAACTAATAAAATATAAATGGCACAAAGATAGAAGCTTTCAGAAATCCCTCTCAAACAGATTCTCTCCTGTTTTAAAGATTTATTGATAAAATTATTCAATGATTCACTGACAAAGAAAACAAACCAAAATCTCTAATTTCATTTCTTTTCATTTATTTACTTTATTTTCCATGCAATCAAGAATTTCCTACTTTATAAGGTTTCTGTTTCAAATTTCATTTCAATTCTTGTTTTGTGTCTGTATTCTAATACCAACCAAATTCCTGAAAACATGTTGTTGGTGAGTGTGTGAGGGTGTGTATATATTTAGAATAATCTAAGTACCCATAAATCAGAAAAAATAGACACTTGTATATTTGTTTATAGAGAGGGTACATTAATCAAAGTATACATATATGTATGTATGTATGCATGTATCTATGTATCTATCTATACATATATGTATGCACACACATATACATAATAGACATCATTATATATGTATATATTAATATATATATATACATGTATATGCATATATATATATATA
>NC_068992.1:51663944-51671552 GCF_001194135.2 Octopus bimaculoides
TGTGTATATATGTATATATATATATATATATACACTCACACATATATATAGATATAGATATATATATTTACACACACACACATATATACACACACACACACACACATATATATATATATATATATATATATATATATATATACATACACATACACACACTCACAAATACACACGCACACTCACACACACATATGCACATATCCTCACACATAAGTAATTTAAAATTTGTTGATGTACTAAAAACATCAGTAAAGTAGAACTCAATGAATAATGTGAAATTACGAATAGCAATGATTTGAAGTAATATGTTAAATTTCTTTCCTGTGTATTACAAGCAGTGCTCATATATATACATACATGCATACATACATACATACATACATGCATACAGGCATGCATACATACATACATACATACATACGTACATACATACATACATACATACATACATACATAGATACTTACGTATACACATATTCTTTTATTTGTTTCAGTTATTTAACTGCGGTCATGCTGGGGCACAGCCTTTAGTTGAACAAACTGACCCCAGGACTTATTCTTGGTAAATCTAGTACTTATTCTATCCAACCACTAAGTTACAGGGACGTAAACACACAAACATCGGTTGTCAAGCCATGGTGGGGGACAAACACAGACACACAAACATATATGTATATATATATATATATATATAGACAGAGAGAGAGAGAGAGAGAGGGGGGGAGACTTAGAGACTGATAGACATACAGCAATATGTCACTTAGCACTACATAGTTTAATGTGGGTTTCTATTATATATAAAGACAATATTTTCATTGGCATAGTAAAAAAATAATCAAAATAACCAATGAGATGCATGGTAATTCCACTTTTTATCATTTTTGTTATGTTTCAATGCATAAACACACAAATCTTCATAAAATGTTTCATTATATTAAAGAGTTTTTATGATAACGTGCTAGCGGACTGATTGAATTTGCAAAGGACGTGACTCATTCGAGGAGTAATTTTTTGGAAGAAATTGATGTTAAGCTGGCAATGTGAGTGGACAATGAAACACAGCATAACCTTATTTTAAACCAAATCAATACTGATCTTCATTATTACTGCTGCAGTGTGTATCATATTGGAAAATACCTCTTGCTGATGTTTGATGCTGGAAAAGAAATGAGCTGAGCAAATATTCCAGGTGGTTGTTGTTCTGGAAGGAAAGCCTAGATCTAGTGATTAGTGAAAAGTCTGGTGGGTTAGACAAACAAGAGTAATGAGAGGAAGAGAAATGAATAGGACAGCAATGTTTGAGTGGACGTCATCTGTGTACAAGCAGCTCTGATGACCACTTGGTTAGAGAGAAAATTCTATTTGGTGGATGCTCTAGGAAAGAAGGTTTGGGTGTAGTGATAATTGTGACACCTGGGAAGATGTTAGGCAGACAAATCACGAGAGGAAGAGAGATGTGTCAGAAAGCAATGCATATATGAAGGAGACATGTGAACAGGCAACTCCGATGAACACGAAATTCCTGATGGTGAATCCTCTAGGAGAGAAAGGCTTTGGTGTAATGGTAATTGCGAGGCCTTGGGGGAAGGTATTAGATACACACAAATTATGTGAGGCAGTGAAATTAATAGGACAGAAATGAATATGTGAAGGTGATGCGTGCATGGCCAGCTCTGAGGACAAAATGACCAGAAGAGAAGTTGTAGATTGCTGATGTTCTAGAAAAGAAGGGCTGAGTGTAGTGAGAGATTAATTTGGGGCTTGGATTGAAAGGTAGGATGCACAAGATTACTGAGAGAAAGGAAGACATGTAGAATAGTAATGCATGAGAGAATGTAACATGTACCCAAACAAGCTCCCAGGAGAGGGGCCAAACGGTTCTTGAATAAGATCTATATCTTTTTAAATAAATCTAAAAATATTAGTTTCAAATTTATTATTTTTTTTTTAGTGTGCAGTTTGAAGAAGGAAAGTAAGACTTATGTCCCTTAAACATGCAGAATCAAGGTATTCTCAGATCAGCCTTTAAAACCCCCAAAGCAAAAAGCATTATAGAAGAAACAACCCAGAGTAGTGCTAAGTAAGGTATTGTTGTATATCTATCTATCTATCTATCTATCTACCTATCTATCTATCTATCCATCTATCTATCTATATATTTACACATATACATATGTGTATATATATAAATATATATATATATATATATACACGTATATGTGTGTGTATGAATGTATGTATGTGGATATGCTTATACGTGCACAACCAACAATACTCAGAAAAAATTGCGACATCTTAAAATCTTTGCAATATGTAATTTCTCGTCATTTATTTAGTTATACTTTAAAGAATTTTTTCAGTGCATCAATATCCAAGCTTGAATTACACATGCACACACACAAACACACACATGCACGCACACACCCATATTCACACCTATATGCATGTATATTTATGTATAATTTTCAGGTCTGACTTAAAAGCTTGAAACAGGGTGGACTAACTAAAGGCACTCAGGGACTAGTTGATGGTATTAAAATGGGAAATAAACGAAGGCAACTACCCTGGTTTAGTTGTATATTTATTTTGCTTGTGATTCGTTATTCAAAATTTTTTAACACCGGAAACAGGATTTTAAGAAAATGCAATCAAATTGATCAGTTTTTATTGCATCGATTTGCATACATTATTCAGAGCCTTTGGGAATGTAAATTTTCTTAGCATGTGCAAAGATAATGGAGATTAAAGCAATAAGATTTTCATGAGCAGATTAATAAATTAACTATTCTGTTTTGTCTGCTGTGAATGTTCATGTTTTATAGAATAAGATTAGTAATTGTCTTAATCAAATATAAATATAAATGTATATTGATCTTTATTTTGAACAATCTAAAATTTCTAATAAAATCTATTTTCATGAATCTTTGTTTTAATGAAATTCTTAAGTATTTATTTTCAAGCTAGTTTGTAAATAAATATTAAATAATTATGCAAATAATATCATGGCAATATTTTAGTATTGCAATTAATGGAATATTTTTTTAGAATGAATACTTATTATGGCAGATCTGTTAAGTTAATAATTTTGCAAATAATATCTCATAGCTAATATCAGTTAATTAAGTAGCATTGAGCAACTTCACAAATTTATGGAAATTATTATTTTGTAAGTAATCAAATTTAGGGTGGGGGAAGGTGAGGCTTCTGTCTCAGAACAATGGTGTAGTGGATAAGGTAGTCTATATTTATTTTGTTAGTTGCCAGAGTGGTTTGTGAGTTCAAGGTCGGCTATGGAAGACATACATACATTACAAACAATATACTTATTGAAAACGTTCAAAGAATATTCAGATCAGATACACATATAACACTTGTGGCTGTGTGGTAAGAAACTTGCTTCCTGACCACATGTTTCTGTGTTCAATCCTGCTGCATGGCATCTTAAGTAAGTGTCTTCTACTACAGCCTTGGCCTGACCAAAGCCTTGTGAGTGGATTTGTTACATTCTTTGAGGTTCTTAAATATAGAACTAAGATTTCTGAATTAACTGATTTTCTGTTTTTGTAATGACAAACACTGAGTGATGGCTTTCTTGCTTAGATATCTTAAAGAAATATTTCCAGGGAAATATTGAAAGAAAGATAACTTTAACCTCATTTTTTAAAACAGAAATGATGGAATGTTATTATGTATATTATATCTTTTTGTGGACTTTATTCTGGAGGTATTGATCCCTGATTATATGATCCAACTTACAAAAATTATATATCAAAATATATGTGAAATAAATTGAGAAATAAATTGAGAAATGATGAACCGTAATGTGCTAAGTGTCTCTCTTCCATGCAAGCTTTATCTTAACTCTTTTTCCCAGTCCAGCCTTCCTTCTGAAGGATTTCAAACTCTCTGGATTCTCTGCCTTGCTGTTATTCTATATACAACTTTCAAGCTGTTGCTCTAAAAGAACTTCAAGCATGTCTATCTCATCCCCTTGCAGGGCCTGTCAGGGGTGATAAACTGAGCATTTTCCCTTCACCAAAGAACTAGATATAAAAATGAAAAACTCACTTCAGAGAATGAGGACTTATTCCACTAGATTGCACAGAAATTTAAGAAGTTCATAATTAGCAGGGACTTTGTAAACTGCAGAGTGTTTTGAAATCACTATGTTGTTAGTTATATTTTTATTGCACTGTGACTTTCTGAAAACCCTGTAGAATAATTATATCAAACAGAATAAATTTGCAGAAAATAGCTCTTTCCTTTAAAATGCTATATTGAAATTAACATTTGTACCTTAATGTAATTCTGAGATGTTTACATTAAACATGAAGAATTTAGTGTCTTTCAAGAAGTTGTTAGTTCTAAAGATAAAAAAAAATTAAAATTTGGAAATTACTAGATAAATTTCACGTTCATTGAAATAGCATAATTTTAGAAAATATCAATATTTTTGATAAAATATAATTAAATGAAAAAAATTAAATTAAATTATTGATTGAATTAGACATTCAGAATCAATTTTTGCAAATAAATTTTTTAGGATAAAATGTTCATATACAGTTATCTTTTGAGATAACAGTATATATATATATTTTTTATTTTATTTAAGTGTACCATCTGAGTATCTTAAAATCAATAACCCTGAGGCTTTTAGTTCAATACTGAGCTCAGATTAAGATAGCTGATTTCTTTTCCTCTTAGAAAGTACAAGTCATAGACTGAAAAAATATGCATCATAATAACTAATTCTCAAAGACCGATGTATAGAAGAACCATGATATTTTCCAAACATGTTGCACAACTAGATTGTAATATTGTTAGTTTGTCTGAATATTTATATTTTTACATACAGCTTGCATTGCTGGAGATTACCTTCAGCGACTGTTGAAAAGGAATTATAATGATTTTAGTATCTTCTGATAGTGTCACATCATCTTATAGTGCCAAGAAGCATTGATGACACCAGGCAATGTTCCAGATTCTTCCAGATCACATCTTAACATGTTTTCCTTTTCTCTTTAACAACTATGAAGTCACTGCATTAAATCAGTGGTAGTTACAGTTAAGGATCTTTAATTTCATTTATTTCAGATTACACGCTAACCATACAGCAACAATGCTTTTTTGCATTATATACTTTTAGCTTTGGTTTTCTTTTCAACACCTTTTCTGTATATTAACCTACATACGAAGATGAATGCTTTATATATGGATTTGTGAATAACAGAAGGTTAGTATGCCAGTAGATTGACTATGTGCTGTAGTTAGAACTGTATGCACATTTGTGTTTAAATAACACATGATTTCTCTCAAGAATTGTGCAAGCTTTTGGCTTGAAGGAGTTGAGTTTCTTATAGAACTATATATATTTTACTTCTTATTCTTTCATGAACATATTAACTAGTATCTCAAACTGTCTTAATGCTCTATGTTTGTCCCACATCAAATTGATTTCTTACTTTACAAAACTAATATTTCTGGGGTTTGAACTCATTGTTTAATGGATCTTGATTTAGTTTATAAAAATGCACTAATATACCTATGTATCAGGATTATTTTATTTCTTTGTAACGGCCTCTGTTCATCATACATAGTCATATAATAGTGTATCTGATTTCTTGTTCATTTGTTCATTTAACATTTGTTTTTCCATACTGCCATGACTTAGATGGGAATTATTTGAGTCAGACTTTAATGGTCAGATGCTCTTCTTTTCACCAATTCTTACCTACAAGGTTATTACCAATTCAAATATACTTGAAGCATATTTGAAGCTATGAGAAAGCTATTTACCATGTTTTGTCATAGAGAAAATTTCTCACTGTAGACAAATGTTATAAATACACCAAAAATCAGCTTGCAGTGCCACCTACCCAGACAGTGACATGCAACCATTTCAGAGAGGTTATCTCCTCTTCAGTCACAAAAACTGGACAGAGTGTGCTGCAAGCTGACAAGGGAGATTGTCTTTCTTATGACACCCCCATCATTGTACAAGGACTGGTAGCACTAACTGGTTATTATGCTTGGGAATATTCACTTGCATAAGAAAGCCATTCACTGTGTTTTGACATGGAGGAAATTTCTCACTGTAGACAAAATGGAGTAAATACAGCCAAAATCAGCTTCAAGCACTACAGTAATAATCTTGTATTTATACACATCACTGCTTAATGCTACCATCCTGCAACTCTTGCCTGTTTTTCAAGTAAGAGATTATTTTTCTGTTTCTTTCTCAGGAATCTGGAAGCACAGAGATAATAGATGATTTGTTGATGGGAAGTGTTAATCAATGTTACCAGTTGCACCCGAGTAACAAATGGTGACTTCACTATTTGTTGCCTTGGCTCTGCACAAATAGTACGAATAGATGGCTGCACTAGGCTCCGATCTGATCTGGCAGAGTTTCTATAGCTGGATGCCCTTCCTAACACCAACCACTCTGGGAGTGTAGTGGGTACTTTTATGTGTCACCTGCACAGGACCCAGTTCAGCAGCTCTGGCAACGACCTTACTTGAATGTTGTCTTTCACGTGCCACCGGCACAAGTGCCAGTAAGGCGACGCTGGTAACAATCATGTTCAAATGGTGCTTTTTACGTACCACACACACACACACACACACACACATATATATATATATATTGTCCAACCCATGCTAGCATGGAAAGCGGACGTTAAATGATGACGACGACGATGACGATATATATATACACATGCATATATGAACATGAAGGGTTTCTCATAGAACTATATTAATCTTTCATATAAAGAGATTGTTTAAAATAATGTATTAAGGTGAAAATATTTAAAAGCATAAGTTATTTACAAATAAATATAGAAACAACTTGCAAGAGTCCAGTATATATGTTTGCATGTGTAAACATGAACATATTCCATATAAGGATTACTCGCTGTGAAATTCTCATGAAAGGACATTTTGTGGATAATCATTTTTCTGTGACATTCTTAAAAGCCATTCTAAATTGCCTAAGTTAAAACACTTTTTCTCTCTTTCCCTTCAAATCCAATACTACAATAAATTGTATAACATTTGAAATATTACACTAGTCTCCAGTAATAGCAAATAAACTGACATGATTTAGATTAAAGAATGTTAGCACATCCTTCAATCTATACATGAAATAGCAAGTGTTATCTTCACACTAGTTTTTGTTATTTGTTAACATCTTAGAATATTTGTCTTCTGTATTTGCAAACTGACTCAGTAGGTATCAAACCCATATAAAAGAAAAACCTTTAAAAGCATTCTAAGTCTTTATCTCTTTCCATCATCTAGATCAAGTGAATTAAACTTTCAGTCACTCAATACCATCTAACAGTTAAAAGGAAAGTAGAGGCAAATTGACCATGCTGTGCATATATAGAATATGTGGCTTTCTTTTATTAGTAAGAAGAAGTGTAATATTGCTTTTCAAAAGAAACATTGATTTGTCAACATTGAAAAGGTATACAGATCAAATTATATTTTTCCTTAAAATTCTGGAAAGGTGATAAAATGTTTTGCATTTGACGAAAGTGTCTAACAAATCTCTCTCTCTCTCTCTCTCTCTCTCTCTCTCTCTCTCTCTCTCTCTCTCTCTCT
>NC_068992.1:51671985-51672381 GCF_001194135.2 Octopus bimaculoides
TCTCTCTCTCTCTCTCTCTCTCTCTATGAAAATTGAAAGCAATAAATCGACAAGGAGACAGTATTAAATACAATAGACTTTGTAAATAAGCAATTGAGAAGATTGTTAAAAAAATGTATATGAAATGTCTTATTTATTGGAGAATGCTCAAATAATTTGTTTATTTAATTTAATTTATTATGTTTGTTATGTTTAAGTAATTCTTTTTCTCAAATATATAACACTAAATCTGATTGCAACTACAAGACAATACAATAGAATGATTCAGCTTCTAAATAAAGATATTAATTTCTCAGTTTTGCTAGAGCTTTGGTATAAATTTCCCTCTTCACTTTTTCATTTTATTGCTTCCTATCACAGTAAGCAGCCATTATAATTTTTTTTTTTTTTTTTTTT
>NC_068992.1:51672391-51677435 GCF_001194135.2 Octopus bimaculoides
TTTTTTTTTTTTTTTTTTTGCTTTATTTCATTGCTCTTTGTTCCACCATACTTTATGTCTTACAAGCTACCATTAAAATGTTACAGTTTATTTGACTCAGAATATTTTAGTTTTACCACAAATGTGATTGTAGTGGAAACTGGGCAATAAACTGTTTTGATAAAACCAGAAGCATTGCAGAGGAGTTAGACACTTCAAGTTAGTAGACTCAGCTACAAGAGAAGAACACATGATTAAAAATCTAAATATTATCTGTTCAATCACAATTGTTTGCTTATCATTTATGAGTAGAATTAAAAACAGAGCTAGCACTTACAAATCAGCTGCTAAATAAATACCAAAGATTTTTCAAGAATGGTTTAGAAATGTAAAGTATATAATGAAACTCGTGATTAACTATCCCTTATCTTTTTCGTATTGAAACTGAAATATAGTTTCTAAATTCTTTCTTATTTGAGCAACATGTCCTTGCTAACTTGTCATTTGCTGTCTTAGACAGAGAAAATAATAACATTGTTAGAAAAGATTTCCTTTCCTGCAGTCATCATGAATATTTTATGTAAATTTTTTTTGCCAAAATTTCTATTTGAAAATGCACAGAATTATTATGAAATTCTAATTTTAACATAACATTTATAAATATTTTGTTTTATTTTTCTAATTAAATAGTATTATTAATAATATTTACATATTTATTATATTTATTAGACATTTGTTCAACAAACAAGAAACTACGTCAAATATTTTCATTTTCAAAGCAGTTCTATTTATAAAATTATTCATTACACTATATCATATAATCATAATATAAGACACGGAGAAACTTCATTATGCAAAAATCTATTTCTTTCACATCAGATTACAGGCTTTGTTTTCTTTTTATAAGGTTAATTTTAAATAACATTCCACCTACTTTAATTTTCTTCTTTGGGACATTTTATCTTATATGACATAAACCAAGCAATAAATATAAAGCAGTCATAGATTGTTTTAAAAATTTGACTAGGAGTAGCTGTGTGGTAAGTAGTTTGCTTACCAACCACATGGTTCTGGGTTCATTCCCACTGCGTGACACCTTGGGCAAGTGTCATCTACTATAGCCTCGGGCCGACCAAAGCCTTGTGAGTGGATTTGGTAGACGGAAACTGTAAGAAGCCCGTTGTATATATATATATATATATGTATGTATATGTATATGTATGTGTGTGTGTGTGTATGTTTTTGTCTGTGTTTGTCCCCCCAACATCGCTTGACAACCGATACTGTTGTGTTTATGTCCCTGTAACTTAGCGGTTCGGCAAAAGAGATCGATAGAATAAGTACTAGGCTTCCAAAGAATAAGTCCTGGGGTCGATTTGCTCGATTAAAACGGCGGTGCTCCTGCAGGGCCACAGTCAAATGACTGAAACAAGTAAAAAAGAAAAAAGAGAAAAGAGATGTAGCTGTGTGGTAAAAAGCTTGTTTTCCAACCACCTGGTTCTGAGTTCAGTCTCGCTACACAGCATCTATGGCAAGAATATCCTACTGTGGCCCTGAGCAGACGAAAGCTTTGAGAATGAATTTAGCTGACAGAATCTGAGAGAAGCCACTTGCATATCTTTTATATATCTAAGTGTTTCGTGTTTCAGTCATTAAAGTGTGCCAATACTAGAGCACCACCTTCAAGAATTTTGGTTGAATGAATTGACCCCTGTCCTAATTTTTTTGTTTTAAGCGGGGCACTTATTCAATTGGTCATTTTTGCTGAATTGCTAAGTTATAGGGATGTAAGTACACCAACAATAACTGTCAAGCAATGGTGGGGGACAGACAGACACACACATATAGTGTGTGTATATATATATATATATATATATATATATATATATATATATACAACAGGCTTCTCTCAGTTTCTGTCTACCAAATCCACTGACAAGGCTTTGGCTAATCTGAGATTATAGAAGAAGATACCCATGCAAGATGCCCTGCAGTGAAACTGAACTCAGAATCATTTAGTTGAGAAGAAAGCTTCTTATCTCAGGCTTTAACGGTATTGCAAAAGGCCTTGTTGGAAGTCCAACATTGCAAGTTATTTCAGAGGGCCTAGAAAAACTGAAGGACACAATAAATGTGTGAATCTGAGAGGGGATTATGTTGAATAAAATCATAATTAACTGATCCTCCTGTATTTTCTTTAATTCAAAACAAGTAACTTTTCAGCACCCCTTTGTGTATATGTATGTCTCTTCTATTTTCTAATTATTATAAATCTTCCACTGAGGAGGGAGCCAGTTTCCAACAAAGATACAAGGCTCCATCTTTTGGATGCAGTTAACACAGACAAATTCACATTTGGAACTTGAGAATAGTCTTGCATATTTTCACTGTTCCACTCAAAGATTGCACTTGTAATGTACGAATTCAAAACCTAGTGCTCCAATTATTATGGGTATGAATATGAATTCAAAGTCTGGATATAGAAGCTGGAGATTTCGAAGCAGCTGTCCATAGATATCCTCTTTTTCTTTGACTTCCAAAGAGATATTTATATCTGCAGGGCAGCTGACCTCTATGATGATACGTACCATTGCCACTCTGTCCAAAGCTACAATATCCAGCCTGTTATGTTTACATTTGACAGAAGATTTGATGGGAATATTCCACAAGAATTTTTGAATGTCTTCCATAACAGGGATTTTCTAAGTTTATTTCAGAACAATCTTTTGTATGTATGTATTTCTTGTTACTGATAATCATTATATAGCACTATTTCATTCTTCTTAGATATCATCTGCCTAACATAAACTCTGACTTACTAATTAAATATTTTACGATGTGAAACATTTCACTAAAGATGGAAATAATTACAGTCTGGAGAAAAATCATAGAATATCTTCTTTTTTCCTTTTTGTCATAGAATGTTAATAGATTAGAAGTCATGAAAATAGAGAAATAGTTTTTGCATACAGAATAACAGCTGTTTGTAGAGAATTCTACCTTGTTAAAATGTTTTACAGTAGCCACTAGTTTCAGTTTTAAGCGCAAACAATTTCACAAACTATTTCCTGATGCATTCTTTGAGGTGTAGACATTTCTTTCAAGTTGGCATATTTCAGTGATATTACTCTGTGTGTGTTATGGACCAGACATCTACACTTATATATTCAAAAACACAATTCCCTCCTTTTCTCTTAGTTGTCTTCCAGAATATTTTGAGTTAACGAAAATAAGAAATAGAATATTATGCAAGTTTAACTTTCACTTTAAGACTTTCTACATAAAATCGTATTAGGCATTATAAGCTAGAATTTGAGACAGACGAGTATAGCAAACTCACTATTTTAAGAAATAAACCAGAACACAGTAAAAGTAAATTTTTAAACATTTCTAAAAGGAAATTAAAGAAGAAACAAAAACAAAACTAGGAAACAGCTAAAAAAACCATACTGGAGACATTCATTTGTCTCCTTTCATTTACTTATAATACATTCATGTCTATGACATGAGATACTCACTTTCTTAGATCAGCTATTGTAATACGATAACGAAACAGAAGAAAGTAAGTCATGTTCTTTCAGAATTTAATATAAATTTTCAACATATTTTTCCATTTGGGTTTCAATTTCTCTGATTTTTAAAATAATTTTAAAAAAGTAGTTTACAAAATGTGTTTAGTTAATTGGAGTTTTCAATCTAGAAAACTATCAGGTTGGCAACTAAGTTCTTGCGTTTTTTTTTTTTAATTTAAATTTTTTAGAAGGTTTAATAAAAAAAAATAACGACTAATTAATCAATAATGTCTTCACCCTTGTTGTTTACAACTTCTTCCCAACGTTCAACAAGATTTTTAATACCTCGCTGCTAGAAATCACCTGATTTTGACTTGAAAAATTGATCCAACCAAGCTCTCAATTCTGAATCTATCCAAATAATGTGACCTTTAGAGAACATGACTGTCATTTTAAAGCTTCTGTTTGTAATAAGTTACCATTCTACTTGTTCAGCAGGAATTCCATGCAAGAGACATAATTCTGGGATTTCACCGGAATCTCAGAAGTACACAGTTACTGTTCATATGTCCCTTTGCAATTTCCTCTCATGGATGTGTAATATCTGTGTGTGCACATGACAGAGTGTAAGCACCCTGAGAGAAATGTTGGACACAAGGAGCATCAGATGTGGTGTACAAGAGAGACAACTGCACTGGTATGGTCATGTGCTGCGTATGGATGAGGAGAGATGTGTGAAGAAGTGTCACGCCCTCACAGTGGAAGGAACCCGTGGAAGAGGGAGACCCAGGAAGACATGGGATGAGGTGGTGAAGCATGACATTTAAATGTTGGGCCTCACAGAGGCAATGACAAGAAACTGAGACCTTTGGCGATATACTGTGATTGAGAAGACCCAGCAAGTAATGTGAGATCACAGCCATAGCCTATACCAGTGTTTCATAACCAGCCCATTTAAAAGTACCCTTGAATCATTGGGTGATATGTTATGCTTGAGAAGACCTATTGAGTCAAGTAAAATCAAACATCAAAAATCAAAATCAAAAGCAAATAAAGATCGAAATCAAAATTGATATTGTTGTTGTGGCTGATGCCAGTGCCACCTGACTGGCTCCCCGTGCCGGTGACATGTAAAATGCACCATCAGAATGTGGTCAATGCCAGTCCCCACCACCAACTGGCTCCTGTGCCAGTGGCACATAAAAAGCACCATCTGAACGTGGTTGATGCCAGTGTTCCCTGACTGGCTCCCATGTTGGTGGCACATAAAAAACACCCACTACAATCTCGGAGTGGTTGGTGTTAGGAATGGCATCCAGCTGTAGAAACCTTGCCTGATCAGATTGGAACCTGGCACAGCCTACTGGCTTGCCAGTCCCCAGTCAAACCGTTCAACATGGAAAATGGACGTTAAGTGATGATGATAAAGATGATGATGAAGATGATGATGAAGATGATATATATGCATGCATGCTCCCATATGTATGTATATGCATTTATGAACGCACATACACTTCAATACATACATATGCACAGACATACATTATATATAT
>NC_068992.1:51679310-51680033 GCF_001194135.2 Octopus bimaculoides
ATATATATATATATATATATATATATATATATATATATATATATACAGTCAAACATGCATACACATTCAGGCTGATAGCAATACTGAGGAAAAAAATAATTACATTGACTGTTTAAAAGATCTATTTGAGAATTGATTGGTATAGGTCAATTCTTTTATAAAAGGCAAAGTGTGGCATTTCTTTGGAACTATTAGAATAAATGTCTTTGAGAAAATACATTAAAAATATAGAACCAAGATGTCTAAACCTTAAGTGCTTCTAGTCTTAGTTTATATTCCAGGTTACCAAAAAAGAATAAGATGAATATTGATTCTAGAATTATGGTTACTTGGCAGCTCTGTGTAAGTCAAGTTAGAAGGTATTACTTCCTTGAAGTTCTATCTTGAATTGAAAGTAATATTAATATCATTTTATGTTTATGGAAGATGAGTGTGGAATATTAATTCTGGTGCTTCTTAAAAAGCCTCGGAACTAATCGATATGTTAGTTTTAGGCCAAGAAAAGCAAAATATTTTTCTCACCACTTGGATTAAAAATAAAAGAAAAAAGTGTATGCATGAATTTATTTATCTATCTGTATACATGCACACACATATACACATACACATGTAAACAAACAAATAAATACATATATATATATATATATATGTATACATATATGAACATATATATATATATGTGTGTATATATATATATATATATATATATATATATATATATAT
>NC_068992.1:51681728-51683658 GCF_001194135.2 Octopus bimaculoides
GGCACATAAAAGACACCATTTCGAGCGTGGCCGTTTTCGTGCGGGTGACACGTAAAAGCACCCACTACACTCTTTGAGTGGTTGGCGTTAGGAAGGGCATCCAGCTGTAGAAACTCTGCCAAATCAGACTGGAGCCTGGTGTTGCCATCCGGTTTCACCAGTCCTCAGTCAAATCGTCCAACCCATGCTAGCATGGAAAGCGGACGTTAAACGATGATGATGATGATGATGATATACATGTATATGTTAATTTTCTAAGTGGATATGTACACTGATTATCCCTTTCTGCATGATGTTGAATAATTTATGTACAAATTTCTACGCATTTTTTGCAGAATGTAGCGAATTCATACACCACAAAGCACATGTCACACACACACACACACACACACACACACACACACACACACACACACACACACACACACACACACACACACACACACACACACACACAGACACACACTCACTACTGGACTACTTATTGTGATTTTGTATTCATATTCTATAGTAATTCTTTAGTAGTGCTATGGGCAAAACTTACCTCTAGAGAATAAGTATGCACTTCAACATTTTCCTTCATCATTTCTCACTCTCACAATCTCATACCTTCTGTTTCTATAATCTCTATCTGTCTGTCTGTCTGTCTGTCTGTTTGTCTGTCTGTCTGTCTGTCTGTTTGTCTGTCTGTCTGTCTGTCTGTTTGTCTGTCTGTCTCTCTCTCTCTCTCTCTCAAGCATACGCATGCCCATACTTATCAGAAATGTATTTTACATGCCTGTAAAATCGTGAGCAGTTGACATGAATATGTGTCAATTTTTAATGGTTGAACAATAGCGTATGTCTTCATCATTATCTTGACCACACAAGCTTACCTGCACTTATACATACATATATGTGTACGCATGTGCACGTGTGTGAGTGCATATATATACACACACACACACACATATATATATATATATATATGTAAAGGTAAAATCCAAGAATCAAACTTCAAGCAGTCTGTAGAAGGTATAAAATACAACTTTTCTGAATGCAAGTCGTTTATTGATGTAGAAGCTTGTAAATTTTTCCCATATTGAAGTTCGATGAGCTGAAAAATGTTATTTTATAGTTAACAGTTAGCAAAGGAATGTGTATGCAAAGGAAAATCCTAATTTAAGGAACGGAGTAGATAAAATCCAGTTTATATGTGTTTCCTAGCTAGCAGATCCTCTGATGTAATAATTACTCGACGCAGGATACTCTGCCAGCTACTCATAGGATCACATAGGAATCCTATCTTAACTCGCAGGAGATTTCATTGAAAATTTGTATATATACTGCTCCCAGCTATGGTCACCCTACAGTGTAGAATTAATAACGGACCTTGAAGCAATCCAGCGAAGCTTCCCAAAGAAAATCTTCTCACTGCAACAGCCCAGCTACTGGGAAATGCTGAAACAGCTAAGACTCTACTTCCTGGTGTGAAGGTGGGAAAGATATGCAGTAATATATATCTGGAAGATCCTGGAAAGGACTCTGACAAATTTTGGCTTTGAAAGCTACACAAATGCCAGGATGGATCGATACTGCACAGTGCCAGAGATCTCACAGTGCTAAAGATTCCACAGTACCAAAGATCGTCGTGCTTCAGGACCAGTTACTACAACAGCCTGGGTTTCAGAGACGCACAGCTCTTTAATATTCTCCCAAATAGCAGTTTTTGTGATATTTTTGCTGCTTTTTAATAAAGCATATTTACTTATGCGCACACACATACACACACATAGATAGATAGATAGATAGATAGATAGATAGATAGATAGATAGACAGATAGACAGACAGACAGACAGACAGACAGACAGACAGACAGACAGATAGATAGATAGATAGATAGATAGACAGAAAGAAACTCACATACACACATGCACACACACACACACA
>NC_068992.1:51683788-51688373 GCF_001194135.2 Octopus bimaculoides
TTTGCTGCTTTTTAATAAAGCATATTTACTTATGCGCACACACATACACACACATAGATAGATAGATAGATAGATAGATAGATAGATAGATAGATAGACAGATAGACAGACAGACAGACAGACAGACAGACAGACAGACAGACAGATAGATAGATAGATAGATAGATAGACAGAAAGAAACTCACATACACACATGCACACACACACACACACATACACACAACACAAAATGTAATTAAGCATTTAAATCACATGACTGATTGCTTTTTTTTTTTTTTCATTTAATGCCTCTCTCAGAGAATGAAAGGAAGTGACTCATCATCTTTCCAGGATCATTAATCCTAGTAGTGGGTGAGGAGAAGAGCGGATGTTATTTGATGCTGACTGTTGTTACTTTGGATTAAACCAGACTGACTCTTAAAGAAGGCATCTATGATCAAAGGCATTCTAGCCACGAACATCTTATTTTAATCAAAGATTCAGCTTAAGACATCAAATACGTTACTTTTTAAGACAGTAGGGTATAACCTGAGGTGGGGGATTTAGTTGCTATTTCAAGAGGTTGACCGACCTTGTAGAGGCCCTCTTGCTGATTATGGCACATAGAGGGATCCTTACAGGTTATTTACCAGTGCTAGTCAATGTTTTTAAGAATGTGTAGTTAAAGACAGGGCTTCAGTTTGCTTCTGACATTTACTTCCAAACCATTACAACCCATTTTAAACCCCTGAAAGCACTCTGCTAATTAAATCATCAGAAATAAATGAATGAGTAGCTAATATCCCACTTTGCAATTTATTCCCAAATTTAAAACATCGTTTAAATAGAAACTTTTAGCTGTTGTCTCAAAACTTTCAGAACAAATCAAATTGTGATTGCCCTGTTTTCCTTTAACATTACAGCTAATTTTGATTTCATCACAACACTGTAACACACTTATAATAATGTCTCTCTTTTAGTAAATCAAATAGCTCTTGATTCAGATTGACAAACTTTACATCATTTTAAACTTACAGAGGTTAGTTTGAAAATCCACTTCTGTCCTGCTTTAATTAAATTTTCTCATTGTGTTCTGGGCTACGTATTACTTTCAATAAAATGTTTCTATTCCATATTGGAATATACATAATACACCAGTTGTGTGACAACTAACAATAGATTAAGGAACAATTAATTGCACAAATTACAATGTGTTAAATTGAAAGTTAAATGCAATTTAATGTACTATAGTATTCTGCAAAGGAATAATAACACAATGTTTTCTGTGTTAGTTGCTTTAATAATTACTTGGTTAATATAAAGAAAATCTTGCCTGCTGGCATTTTTAATAGTTCATTTTGAAAGTGAGATAAATCTTATATAATGTATTGAACTTCCAGCAAATTAACTTTTGAGTTCACATCGTTCTTAATAAATTAAGCAAATAATTGTAGTTTGTGCAAATTTTCATTAGCCTCAAGATATGTCAAATTTCAAATCTTTGACATGATCTATTTACTACATCAGGAAAATATCTTTGCTACTTTAAAAACTTGTACAAACTCGAAAGTTCTATGATGAACATATAAAGCTTGTAACTGAAAACCTCTCCTATACAGCCATAGGTGTGAGCCTATTAAAGTTGGGTAGATGGCAGCAGTATCTTCATGTAGCTAATGATTTGTCAGTTTTAGTTATCATTATGGTTTGGATTGATGCAAAATCTTGCACTTATTCTTGAGCCTTTTGTCAATTTGTAAAATGTGAGGGGTATTTTTGTTGCGCCCTGTATTTACTTCATGCCTTTTTAATTAATTTGGTAAATATCTAATTTAATGAGGTTGATATCTCATGGCAAGTATGACTGTGTAGTTTAGAAGTTTGCTTCCTAACCACCGGGTTTTGGGATCACTCCCACAGAATGGCATCTTGTGCAAATGTCTTTGACTATATGATAACATTAGGTCAACAAGAGCCTTGTGAATAGATTTGTTAGATGGAAACTAAAGGAAACCTTATGTTGCAGTGTGGTAAGAAGTTTGCTTTCCAGCCACATGGTTCTATGTTCACTCCTACTGTGTGGCACCTTGGGCATGTGTCTTCTCAAATCAACCAAAGTCTTGTGAATGAATTTGGTAGACGGAAACTGTAGGAAATCCAATGGATATGTGTTTGTGTTTGTATATATGTGTGTGTCTTTGTGTCTGTGTTTGTCCCCCACTACTATATATATATATATATATATATAAAGAGAGAGAGAGAAAGAGAGGAAGAGGGAGGGAGAGAGAGATGTATGTTTATTTATAGATTCTTATTTATATGCCAGGATGTCATGTCTCTTTATCTTAACATCACATGATCATTGTAAAATAAAGTTCATTGTTGTAAGCAATGCTCTTTGTTTCCAACAGTGTTGGCACAAAAAACCTATAGGTATTTTCTATAGTATAGCAGATCAATGAAATGAAATGCAATTAACACACCAATAATTTAATATCGAAATCAATTTAGCAAGTCAATCATTTTAACAAACAATAAAAACAGTTTTTGTTTTAAATTTCTCAATATTTTCAAATTAAGCTGCCTTAGCCATCCCTCTATCCATCCATCCATCCATCTTGTCCATCCACTATTCCTATGAAAGTTGTTAGAGTACAGATGTCAGACACTTCCTCAATATGGTCCTATCAGAAGCAACTGTCATTGACTTTCTGGCTTGATTCTCAAGCATGACCATCTGAGACTATGGATACTATCCAACCATCTTCTTTGTGGTCTATTCCCAGATCTCTTGCTAGTTGGCTTAGCTTGAAGAATCTGTCTTGCTATTCTTTTCTGAGACATTCTAATCCCATCTCTGTCATGCCTTAAATACATAATATTTACAGTATTCCCTCTGCAGTGTCTTGAACACATGACTAAAAGCCATTCAACTGCATTTCTGTAAGCTGGTTCAGCATGCTAGGAGTAGTAGCTAAATTTCTCTCAAATCACTATTTATCATTTTCGGTAAGAAGAGAAGTACATTAAATACAGCCGTCAAAAAGACACATTTAAAAAGAGAGGATGATCATAGCTGGAATACCTTTCATAATAAACCAATTTTGATCAAGGTCTCCTTATATAACTGTGGTTTGGGGATTTAGTTCTGCTGCATGGTACCATAGCTGAGTGTGTCTGTGTTTGTCCCCGCAACATCGCTTGACAACCAATGGTGGTGTGTTTACATCCCCGTCACTTAGCGGTTCGACAAAAGGGACCGATAGAATAAGTACTAGGCTTACAAAGAATAAGTCCTGGGGTCGATTTGCTCGACTAAAAGCGGTGCTCCAGCATGACCGCAGTGAAATGACTGAAACAAGTAAAAGAGTAAAAGAGTAAAAGAGTATACCTTGTTAGGTGCTATTGCATAAGAATCTCTACTGTTTGCAATTATATAGTTCATGCAATCACAAAAGTGCAGCAATTTTTCAAATTTGCCTTTTGATAGTTATATCAATGAAAACAATGAAAGCAAAAAAACTAAAAAAAAAAAAAAACCCACTAGTTTGTCATCTTTTATGACTATTGAAAATATCTTGTATCCAAAATATCGTTCCTAAGAAGTTCCCTTTTGTGAAAATTCTATTGATCATTGTTAAAAAAAGTTTTTTTTATCATTAAAGAGTTGAAAATATTCTTTCCATTTCCAGATTTTTTGGTGAACTTTTGGTATTCCTGAAATAAAGTCAACGAAATAGAAATCTTTAACTTCTGCTGAAAACCTTCATTCTCTCATTAACAGATTTTAAATGTTTCCATTAATCAATTTTGTTTTACTACAATGAAAATAATATAGGAAAGAGTTTGTTTTGAGAGGCTATTTTTCAATTAAATAATTTTCATAGAATTGTTACCATGGAAAAAATATATCTTGACAATTAATTCTCTGGGAAATTTCAAGTGAATACATACGGGTTAAATACATTAAAACAGTACTTAAAATATAATAGAAATTTTAAATAGAGATAAAAGGTATTTTAAAAGCAAAAAATGTACAGTTTTGTATTTCAAAACAAGAATCCAACTGAAATAGTTTTTAACTTTTAATTTGACTTACAAGAAACACATTTATATTACACTTTTGAACACAAATATTTTATTGCTGAACATGTGAAGAGAATTTGACAGTAAAAGACTTATAAGATCAATGTTTACAAGAAGAAATATTGTTCAATAATACTTTGAATTCTATGAAATAGCTAAAAAGATTTCTTTATACAGTACAACACTAAAGTTTTTCAGTTATATGAAGGACATCCGACTGTAAAAATTATGTCCTGCTAATATAAAGATCTAACCCATCCTAGCATGCAAAAACAGGTGTAAAATGAGAGAACAAAAAAAAAAAAAATGCTTGAAAATATCCTGTAAATGCTATTGCATAAAATCTCTGATGTTCATGAATTTATAATTCATGCAATTTTGACAGTGCAGCTACTTTTAAAAATTACCTTTTGTCAACTATATTACTCTTTTTACTTGTTTTCAGTCATTTGACAGCGGCCATGCTGAATCACCGCCTTTATAGTCGAGCAAATTGACCCCAGAGCTTATTCTTTGTAAG
>NC_068992.1:51690361-51695591 GCF_001194135.2 Octopus bimaculoides
TACACATATATATATATACATTATGCATGCATACATACATATGTAAATATGTACATGCATAATATTTATATATACACACATACACAAACACACACACATATATATATATATATATATATATATACACGAATGTATGTCTGTATGTATGTATACGTATATGTATATATATGTGTATGTATATATATGTGTATGTATATATATGTATATATATACATATATTTATATTTATAGCTGTCTCTGAATTAATATACATCCACACACACACACACACACACACACACACACATACACACACATGCATACACACACACATGATGCAATCATGGTAGTGCACATTTATTTGCACATCTATTTGCATATACAATCTTTTGAATGTAGATATGCACTTTCTATCTTTTTCACGTATGTCTCTATTCATATACGTGTGTGTGTTTCTGAGTATTTGTATATGTGTGTTTATGTACGTGCATCTGTATGTCTGTTTATCAGTGTGATCCTGTCTATGAGCACATATTTCTGCACGCATGTAGATTTATATTTACATGCATAAACACATAGACAGCATTACTCTGAAAGCTTAATTTCTATATGTATTATGTGAAGAGATCTTACAAGGAAATATTGAAACACAGATATGCTTATGCTTGCTTCTACAGTAGTATTGTCTATCTCATGAATGGATTATTCACATTTCTCAATTTGGAATACATTTTTCTTCGACTAATTTGTATCTATTTTATATATTTTGAAGATTTTTAATATATTTCCATTGATTTACTTCTAGTTTAATAAATAACAACAGTAGCCAAAAATATTTTGAATACAATGAAAGTTATCTCTTCATATAACCATGCAAAATGAAGTTAAACAAAATCTAAAAATCCTTTGTTAATTTGATTAGTTTTGCCTGAATTAAAGGAAATTTTAGACATCATAGAAGTGAAAGTTTTCTTCAAGAATGTTTTCTTCTTATTTTGCAGACAACTGGTTTTACATGAACTATGTCTATTGCTATGACTGGTGGCCTGTTGTAGTTTTCTCAATAGTAATGGCTTCTTACATGTTATATTTATCTCAAACTAAGTTTAGTATGTTTGTCTTATTTTATTTCTGCAAATGGAAGTAAGCGACACTGTTGCTTAACCCAATTTTAATTGTGATCAAGCAGACCTCTTATCTAAAATGTTCTAGTCATGATCATCCTGTCTGTTTAGAGCTATTTAGTGTTATTAGGAGCATCTATATTTCATCTGTGTATAAGACAGTAGGATGAGATATGAAGGATAACTGACTGCCATTTATAACAGATCAAATGATTACTTAGAAGCTTCTTCATTTTAGTTACGCATTTCTGTACTATCAATTCTAATCATTTTTATTCTTTAGTAATAACAAGAGTTCAAAGAACCTATGAGTGGTCTGTGTTAGTTAAAATCCTCATACCAAATCAACTCACTAAACTCTTCTTCAAACTCACCTGTAGCAGTTGTAACACTGTTTATGTGTTATATCTTTAAATGTTTCATTATATTTATAGCTCAATTATCCTATACCTCTAGACATGCTGGCAGCAAACCTCAGCTGATACTCACAAGTTCGGTAATCTTCCAGTTTAGGGAGGTAAAAAAAGTAAATAAAAATACAAGGGAAATAACTTAACGTCTTACTAGTATTATCTGTTCTACTCTGAAATGTGCTTTTTTTTTTTAGCTGTTTATATATAAATCACACACGTGATTGAATATCATAGTACCAGCTGAGAGATCGGTGAAGCGTCTCGGAACATTCACGATGTGAATGTTCCGAGTCCTCTCCCCCACCCCACCTGTTCGCGAGCGTGCATTTTTTCTTCATATTCGTTCACAGCAAGTTGTTTTACACCTATCACACTAATTTTGTATTTTATTTTTAAGATCGGGTCAAACGCTTTAGTTTGACCGTTATTTCCCTATACTGGAAGATTACCATAAGTTGTTGTGCAGCCTGTACTATGATATTCAATCACGTGTGTGATTTATATATAAACAGTTAACTTCAATCACGTGTGTGATTTATTTATAAACAGCTAAAAAAAAAAAAACAACACATTTCAGAGTAGTACGGATACTACTAGTATGACGTTAAGTTATCTCCCTTGTATTTTTATTTACTTTTTTTACCTCCCTAAACTGGAAGATTACCCACAGTAATGAAAGGGTTAAAGCAGTTTAGACTGACAGAAGTCGACAAGGGATTGCAGATAGAACTCTTCTACTGGTGAAGGCAAGTTCAGTCTTTTCTGCCTTACTCAGGCAAAGCATAAACACTTAAAAGAGAAACACTTGTTATTATGAGATACTAACCAATGAAACAGAAGAGTTTCCACCATTGTGATAGCTTAGTCCCCCTCAGTGGAAGAACATGCAATATCTCTATGTAGTACCTACATGGAGCAAAACAACTCTGTTTATTTCACCTTTAATCAAAAACACTTACTTGCTGTTAAACAAGATAGTTGATGCTGCTTTATTGATTAATTTGTTAGCATTCAGATTACTCTGTCTAATATAATGCTTATTTATTCACATTGTTTTGAATTAATTATCCTGTAGTTTTGAAGTTTCAATGATATGAGTGCATATTTTTAGAATGATGTATGGTAGGTGCAACAAGCAGAATCTAGCAAGTTTGAACATAAAACAAGTAGAATACTTTGTCCATACATAGCCAGTTTAAATGCTAAAGGGTGAAATATAACAGGTTGAAGGTAAAAAGGTTAAACAGACACTGTTGTTGCTTTCTTTGTCAGAGTCACAATGATAAAATTCAGTGTTGACCCCAGTGGAACTTGTACTTAGAACATCAGAGGGTTGGTGTTCTGATAATCCTTTCTACTATGGGTGCAAAGCCTGAAAGTTGAGGTAGAGGGGCTAGTTGATTACATTGACCCCCAGTTACCAGCTGGTACTTATTTTATCAATCCTCAAAAAACGCAAGGCAAAGTCAACCTTCATGGAAAAATTTGAATTCAAAACATAAAGATGGACAAAATGCCACCAAAAATTTTGTCTGGAATGCTAATGGTTCTGAAAGTTTCCTGCCTTAGCTGGTGTTCTAATAGCGAAACACAAAATATCTGATGCTCTAAGGACTCAGCTAACCAATCAACAAACCGACCGATCGACCGACCAACCACCTGCTATGAATAATAATGTAAAGAAAAAAGAAACAGAAAAGTTGGAAACAATATAAAATTTCTGTTTTGTTTTTCTGGTGAGAAAAAAAAAAGTTTATCGCATTATACTTTGTCACACCACAAAGAAATAGATCTCTTCATTATTTAATAAAGGAAAAGAAAAGAAAAAAAAGACCCAACAAAGTGGGACGCTAAAAATCAATTAGATAATGATAGAATTTGATAAGTTTACTGCTAAAACAATTCAGCTTAATGAGTCGTTTTCTTAAGCATTCTTTGAATCTAATTACAAATGCAAGTATGAGTAGAGATTAAAGAATTTTATAGTTCTAAGTACATTATGATTCCTGGTTTCAAAACAAGTTTGACCTTGCATTATTTACATTATTTACTTTATTTACATTCGACGGATATTTGTCTTCATCTTGTTTGTTGTTAACACATTTCAGCTCATATACACTCCAGCCTTCATCAGGTGTCTTGGGGAAATTTCAAACCTGGGTTCTCATTCTTAAGGTATTTTTCGATGTTATTATTATTATTATTATTATTATTATTAAGATCACTACCTGGAATTGAACTCAGAATCTTGGGGCTAGTAACCCATGCTCTTAACCACTATGGTATAGAGCATGGGCTACTGACCCCAAGATTCTGAGTTCGATTCCAGGCAGTGACCTGAATACTACTACTACTACTACTACTACTACTACTACTACTACTACTACTACTACTACTAATAATAATAATAATAATAATAATAACAACAACATCGAAAAATACCTTTGGAATGAGAACCCAGGTTTAAAATTTTCCCAAGACATCTGATGAAGGCTGGAGGGTTTATCAGTTTGGCCTAAGAGGCTTATATAAGTACCAAGGTTTAAAACCAGTAAGTACTGGGGTTGATTTATTTGACTAAAATTCTTCTAGGTGGTGCCCTAGCATGGCGGCAGTCTGACAACTGAAACAAGTAGAAGGAATAGGATAAAATCTAAAAAGGTAACTTGCTGTTCTAGAACTTGCCTATGAATAAATATAAAGACAGAGCCTTTCACAATATTGTATGCACTGAGAATTTTCCATAATACCATCAAATGTGCTATCTAAAGTTTTGCACATATTTGCACAATTATTTGTGACTGAAAACATTCTGTTGAAAACAATTAACAATTTTAATTTTGAATGCCATACCTCAAAATCTGTATAATTTAAATGATAAGAAAGCAATTACTGCCTTTTACAGTTTTTGGTATTAACATGGAATCAATACTTTTATGTTTCTTAAGTGTATTTGAAATTGAAAATTCTAGCTTCCATTCTGAGAATGTAACAAGCTGTTATTGCTTTTCTAACTCTCATTGAAGTTTTTATTTTCTTTATAATTTACTAATCATTATATCACCTCTAATAACTAACATTTTCCTCCTAAATCTCTGAAAATAAATACATATTTCACCTGAAAACAGTCGAAATAAATCTCTACAAATTTGCAGTATTCAACAAAAGTAGAAAAGCTAATAAGAAAATAACACAGATAAAGGTGTTAGTAAAGTACATTGGTGACAATAAAACAAAAGCTATCGTACGTTAAAGACAATAATAGATAAAACAAGAATTCTGATATAACTGTAATTTTTCTTATTCAACTGGTTAAGTCTTTACTTGATTAAAACCAGAGAATCTTACAAGAACAGTATTTTAGAATCACAGGAATTTTCTGAACATGAAAGCTCAACCACGTAATTAACAAGATAAACAGCACCTGTATTGCCACCAACTTATATAGGATGATGTGTATCATATTCACTATAATTCTAACCATTTACAAAATATTGTATTTTCTCTATGTAGCAATCATCATCTTCAAAACACGTCTGCAATTATGTGATGAATTGCTGGTTGTACACAACAATATATTAACCCAAATGATTCTTCAGGATAATAATGGTGGAGGTGTTGATGGTAGTGGTGGTGGAGTGTTGTTAGTAGTTGTGATCATAATGGTAACGGCCATAACAGTGTTGGTGGTGATGGAAATGCAGTGGTGGTGGG
>NC_068992.1:51695610-51696317 GCF_001194135.2 Octopus bimaculoides
GGGGGGGGGGGGTTCATGGTATTGCCATTATCATCATCAGCAGTAGCTGATAATGATGATGGTGGTGGTGATGATGATGACGATGATGATGATGATTGGGAGTGGTGGTGGTGGTAGTGGTGTTGGTGATATGATTATTATGATGAGGATGATGATGATGATGGTGATGATGATGATGATGATGTGACAGGAATTTTGAAAGTAAGTAAAATAACAAATATTGAAACAACAGCAGACATTCTTCCAATTTACTAAACAAAGTAGGATGTGAACAGAATCAAAACCAAAAAGCTAGAGTGAAGAAAACTAAATATTTTGCAACACATCTATGCATGCATGTGTGTGTGGGTGTGTGCGTTTACACCAGTGTGAATGTTTGCGTTGCTTGTGCATGTGTGTATATGTTGTGTGCATGCGATGGAGATGTTATATCTTGTTTCAACATCATTTTTGATTTGCGAATCAAATATGACATTGCCTTCATATTAAATCTTCATATTTTCTACAATGACTTTATTGTGCCCCTCAGTTATATGTAAAATCCTTACAAAATGAAATAAAATATATATATTTAAAAATTTCGAGAATTTCTTTCAATTCATATGGCAATCCAATCAAATTGAAACACAAAAAGAAGTTGTTCCCCAGAAAATATATCTTAAATGTCAATAGCTATTGCAAATACAAATACATACATACATATATAT
>NC_068992.1:51696561-51697892 GCF_001194135.2 Octopus bimaculoides
ATTTGCTTTTAGAATTCATTTGTGTTCGTAGAGTTTAAATTCAAAATATGAGAGACAGAATAAGGTATCATAAAAATATGCATCTAGAAAGTTCTCCTCCGAGGTGCAAGTCTGGGATAGGTTGTTTATGGAAGGTTAGCAGTCACCCATGCATACTAGCCTACTTTCTCCATGCCACCAATGTTATCCAAGGGAAAGACAGATACAGATTGGCACCAGTGACATCGCAACCTATTTCTAAAACTGAGTGAACTGGAGCAACATGAAATAAAGTGTCTTGCTCAAGAACGTAACACACTGCCTGGTCCAGGAATTGAACTCACAACTTTATGATTGTGAGCCTGACATTCTAACCACAGAGCCACCCTGTACATCTAAAGGGTTGAGTTTGCAGACTCATTGACATGCAGGGCAAAATGCTTAGTGACATTTTGTCCATCTACATTCTGAGGTCAAATTCCATGAAGGTTGATTTGACCTTTCATCCCTCCAGGGTCAATGAACGCTGGAGTTGATGTAATCGACTTTCCCCTACCCTCAAATTGCTGGCCTTGTGCAAAAGTTTGTAACCAATATAATGCATATATATTTTTGTGTGTGGGTCTGTGAGTGTATGCATGCATGTGTGTGTGTGTGTGTGTGTGTGCACGCATGCATTTGTGTAACATCAAGTTTGAGAGCAATGAGAGGTAAAAGAGTTTTATGCAATATGTTTACAGCTGTTTCATAACTGAATGCTGACTACCAAACAACAGTAAACACATTGAATATGTTTTACCTCTCACCTCTCCTGAATTTGATTACACACACACACACACACACACTTGCATATGCTCATATGCACACACACAAACCTGTACACAAACATATATATTAGATGTATTTTGTTGTGTATAATTTCATACATTTTCAAATGTAAAAAATACTTCCTCATAATGTATGCTAAGAATACTTTCTAGTGAGAGAAACACAGAAAGATAAACAGGGAGAGAAGAAGAGAGAAAGAGAATTGATAAGATAGAGAGAAAGAGATGGAGAGAAAGGGTAGTGAATTGGAGGAACAAAAATATTTCAATTTTATTCTAACTTCTTAATGTACTGCTTTTGCGAAAGTAACAGGAAAAATATTGAAAATGAAATGAAAAAATGTTTTACCATATTTTACGTATTCCAACTAAAGCTCAAAATATCCGTCTTTGTTGCTTATGCTTATATTTTCAATTTTTAGGTGTGTCTTATTGTTTTCTGTGTATATACTTTTATAAATAAATAGATGTATATTCATGCACGTATATATGCATATATATATATATGTATATATATATATATAT
>NC_068992.1:51698320-51700206 GCF_001194135.2 Octopus bimaculoides
GTATATTGCCACTTAAGTGTGGCTGACCCCTAGGGGTGGATGTTACTGTTGCTTTTATATATATATCATTAGCATCATTTAATGTCTGTGGTCCAAGCTGACATGGGTTGGATAATTTGACTGGGGCTGGCAAGCTGGAAGGTTGCACCAGACTCTAGTCTGCTTTTTGCATGGTTTCTATGGTTGGATGCTCTTCTTAATGCCAACCACTCCGAGAGTGTAATAAGTGCTTTTACATGCCACTGGCATGGGTGCCATTTGCATGACACCAGTATCGGCCATGACTGTGATTTTGTTCAGCTTGATCGATTGTCTTCTCAAGCATGACATAATGTCAAAGGTCTTGATCATTGCCTCCATGAGGCCCATATCTTCAACAACTGCAATTTGGCTCGGTTTAATGGGTCTTCATCTCAAGCATGACATAATGCCAAAGGTCTCTGTCATTGCCTCCATGAGGCCCAACAATCGAAAGTTCAGCCACTTTGCCTCCATTAGGCCCATCACTCAAAAGGTGCTAAATAATATATTGATTACCAATCTCCAGCCTGTTGTTAATTTGGGGCCCTAGTCTGTGTATGAGTATAGCTTCCTTAATATTATTTCATCTGTTACAAAGGTATATTACAGAACATTGATGGAACTAAATTACTTTGATAATACAATACGCACAAATCATAGTACAGCAGACAGTTAGAAGTAAGTTTTTTGGACGACCTTGTGTACTTTGCCTCCGGGATGTTATGCAAGAGCATCCGGAAAAAGTCCCTCTTCGTGCTGGGGTTCCACTTGCCTTGGTAGTTGCTCTCTATCTTAGTAATATCTTGGTGGAACCTTTCTCCATGTTCATCACTCTCTGCTCTGAACTTCAAAGGGAAGAAGTTGAGGTGAGAGTGGAGACAGTGAATTTTGAGTGGCATTCAGGATCCTATACCCTCATAAGACTGTAACAACTTCTCAATGCACTCTTGGTAATCTAGTACCCATCTGTTACCAAGGAAGCCATGGCAAACTGATTTAAATGCTTTCCATACTCTCAGTTCCTTTAAGATAAGAAGCTCCTCAAAGTCTTTATCCTTAAGCAACTCTTTGATCTAAGGTCCAACGAAGATGCCCTCCTTGAGATTAGCAGAACTCAGAGCTGGGAAAAGAGTGCACAAGTGTTGGAAGGAAGTGCATTTTTGTCCCTGGCTTTTACGAAATTCTTCATTAAACCAAGCTTGATATGAAGAGGAGAAAAAAAGCACCTTGTTCATGTCCACCAGAAGATTTATTCCCATTGTGCAAGGGCACAGCCTTCTGACTTCAATTGGAAGTGTCTATGAAAAGATGCCATCTGAAGGATTGTGTGAGGTTACTTCACTTCTTTAGTTTCTTGAATAATTGACATTATGATAGAGACTAACAACTGGAGTAGTTACAGCTTCTAATAAACTTTACAAACTCTATGTATTGAGTACATATTTCTTCTTTTCGAAATAGAAATGTTCTTCACTGATCCAAATATTTATGCACACATATAGAGATTAACCTATGCATTCACACACATGTATACATACACATTTATGTGTGTGTGTATATGACTGGTGTAGCAGCATCATAGTCAACTGCTACAAAGGTAAAGGGGACGCTTTAGATACAAATAATTACAGAGGCATCAAGCTGTTAGATCAGGTTATGAAAGTTACAGAGAGGGTCATAGCCCAACTAATTAGGGAGCGAATCAATTTAGATGAGATGCAGTTTGGGTTCGTGCCAGGTAAAAGCACTACTGATGCCTTATTTCTAGTGAGACAGTTGCAAGAGAAATACCTAGCCAAGGATAAACCTCTGTACCTGGCTTTCGTTGACATGGAGAAAGCCTTTGACAGGGTCCCCCGATCCCT
>NC_068992.1:51702099-51714616 GCF_001194135.2 Octopus bimaculoides
TAATCAATTTAATGAAGTGGTTTTTCCTAATGAAAGAATTAATTTCTTAGTGTCTGAAAATATTTCAATCCTAAAAATTTGGGATTGGACAGAAATTTATTTTAGATTGCATTTTTTTCTTTTTTTTATTAACTTTATTAAATTTTAATTTCATTTCAATATTATATATACATTTTTTTTAATGTTGATTTGATTTAATGAAAAAGATCAAAGACAGAGCAAAAAATAAATAACCTAAAACACAAAACAAACAAGCAAAAAGAAATATATATAAATATATATATATATAATGGGAAAGAAACATAGAAATGAATTACACAGTTTATTGAAAGTCTTGTGAAATAATCATGGCTTTATTATTTTATTACTTTGCTATAACTGGAGTCTGTCATATTACTCCGAATTGTTGGTCATGAACATTTGTAATGTGTCAAATGCTACACCCACCTTTCAAGAGACTGACACTTAAATCAGGAAAAATCTAGTTAGTGATTTGTAAATATTCAATTAAGTTCTGTTGGCAGGAAAATCAGGAAATATCTGAGTATTTGATAGAAATTTACATCCTAATCTTCAATAATAAAAGAAACAGATTTAATTGCTTTGATGCTGTGTCAGTGTGTGGAAGTCTTTTTAAATTCAATACAGTTAATTCTATGGACAGTGGCCAATACATTTCTGCAATAATATTATTATCGATGGTGATGAATATGGTGATGGTGATGGTGATGACGACGACGATGACGATGACAATGACGATGATTATAATGATGATTAATATATATATACGATGATGATGATGTTGACAATGGTAATGATTATGTTGATGATCTGTTCATTTTATTTGCCATTAAGGCCTATTCATTCACATAAAAATGTGTTAGAATGTGGGTACAGGACTTTTATAGATGTTACACACGTTTATATAAAAGATGGGGTGGGGAGCAGAAACACAATTTTGGCAAATAAATATCGGTAAATTTATAGAAAATAATGCGAGAGTGGACTGAAAAGTTCATAGGCTGACTATAAAGGAATGATGCTAGAGCTGTGAAATCTTGCATGCATTAATTCCAGCCCTTCTTATTTATAACTGCATTGTTTCTCTTTTGGTAAACTGACATGTGACTGTTCAAAGAAGACTTCGAAAGTAACTAGTAGCAGCTTCTCTCAAAAATGGTCAAAATTTGATATCATCATGTTATCAAGTACCTGCAGAGGAAGGGCTTAGCCACCAATGACATTCATGCCAGCATGGTTGCTACATTAGGGGAAAATGCTCCAGGTTTATCAAAGTGCCAAAGTGGGCAGCAGAATTTGGAAAGGGAATGGAGAGTCTTGAAGATGACCCAAGGTCTGGACGTTCTGAAACAGCTACCACCAAGGTAATGATTGATTGTGTTCACCACAGGCAATGACTATAAATCAAGCAGCTAATTCTATTAACTAATCAAATTGCCAATCCTGTCTCATGAAGGAGTTGAGAATATTCTGCACAATAAACTTGGCATGACAAAAGTTTATGTTAGGTCGGTGTCATGTCTTCTGACACCTAATGAAAAGTGCACCAGGCTGATTGCATCATGGGAAAATCTGATATTGCTTGAGGCAGATCTAGCTGGTTTCCTGGAACGTTTCCCAACTCAGAATGAGTGTTGGGCTTGTTACTTTGAGAAAAAGATAAAGAGACAATTGATGCAGTAGAAACACTCCTTTTCACCTGCTCTAAAGAAAGCCAAGGTTGTTTCAACTGTAAGGAAAGGTGATGGCCTCAGTTTTTTGGGATGCAAAAGGCATTGTGTTTATTGACTATCTTCAAAAGGACCACTTCAATGGAAATTACTATGCCAACTTGCTGAGGCAGTTATGAAAGACTACCAAGAGTAAACTTCCACGAAACCTGAATGAAGGTGTCTGTTTTATAAGAATAGTGCTCCAACACACAAGTCCTTAGTTTCAATGGCTGTTGAGCATGTCTGTGGCTTTGAACTGGTTGATCACCCTCCCTATTCTTCTGATTTGACTCTATCTGACTATCATTTGTTCCTCCACATGAAAAACACTTGGCTTAGAAACCACTACATCAGGGATGATGATATGTCTGTTGTTGATGACTTTTTTTTTTTTACCAACAAGATGAAAGCTTCTTCATCAATGAGATCCATCCAATCACTGCAACACCGATAAAAGTGTGTGGTTTACAAGGGTGATTATATTGCAAAATAAACTCTTTTTGGTTACATTCCATTTTAGTATCTTGATCACTCTATGAACTTTTCAGCCGACATTCACATGTGTTTCTATATACTCTAATTTACCCATTGAAACAGATATCTTTCCTCACATTGAGTAGAGCTTCATCCAGCTGCTTTTTCTTTCTTTTGTTTTTTTAGTGTGGGCATTTGGAAGCTCATTCCAGTTTTTGAGAGGCCAGGGCATGTTACTTTCCTCCTCGCTTCTTCCTGGATTTATTCTTATAACCAAGAATGTACTCTCTTTCAAAGCACAACTCCTCTGATTATTTTCTATTCTTAACAAATGATGTCCAGTAATTCTTTTTGGTGAACCACATTAACAAAACTTGTATCAAAATTTTAGCTATTATCACTTGTGTCAATAGACAAATATCTCAGACGCTTTCTTTATTATACAAAATGCTGCAGGCCTTGGAGACAATATTTCTTGCCTTTAGGTCAACAAATGAAACAAATAACATTTGTTGACGACTTCAGTGACAATTGTATTCTTGTCAGTGAATTTTCCGGGAAAATATGTTTTCTGTTGCTTTTATTTGGGTATCTTTTAAAGTGCAATATTGTTTTGGTTAGACACAGACAACTTGACCACACTTGCCTGAGTACTCAGAATATGAAAACCAAAACAATTACTGATAAATCATTGAATGTTCTGCTTTAACCCTTTCATTACTGTATTTATTCTGAGATGCTCTGTGTTTCTTTCAATTACTTCAAATATAACAAAGAATTTAGTAAAATAGATTAGTTATCATTCAGCTAGTGTTAGGAACATAAATTGCGACTAAGGCTTGGTGGAAGATTTTAATTCAAAACTTAATAAAAACAAGACATTTGTACTCAGAGCCAGAGCCGGTCTCAGCCGGGTTGGTAACGAAAGGGTTAAAAATTCTACCAATCCACTGGCCTGGAATATTACCTGATTTTATAAACCCCAGAAGAATGCAAAACAAAGTTGACCACAACAAAGTTTGAACTTCAGACATAGAGAGCCGGAGCAAATATAGCAATATATTTTGTCCAATGCGCAAATGTTTTTACCAATTTACTTCTTAAAGAAAGCAGTGTGAAAAAAATCAACAACACCGGACAGCTTCTATCTGTTAGTGATAAATTGCTGTTATCAGACCACACTCTGCAATAGTGTAGAAAATTTGGGAAAAAAGAATCATTTTTATGTAACACTAAAGAGGAAAGCAACAACAAAAATGATTGATTGTGAGCACAGTTTTACATTAAATTTAAATTTGTCTCTTACTATATTTTGTTCTTTGACTCACCATTTCCTACTGGTGCAACACTATTAACTACTATTTAAGGCTATCAACAGTGTGTGTCCTAAATACTTTGTAGATGTTTAAGGCTGTAAGAGTCAGTCATAATCACAGAGCAAAGTCTTTCTTCATCCTTTATCTGTTTCAGTCATTACACTTTAGTCATTAGATTGCGGTCATGCTGGGGCATGGCCTTGAAGTATTGTCAGTCGAATGAATCGACCTCAATAGATTTTTTTAAAGCCTGGTACTTATTCTATTGATAACTCTTGCCACTAAGTTATGGAGACATAAACACACCACCACCAATTGTCAAGTGGTGGGGGAGACAAACACGGACACAAAGACACACACACACATGTTCATGTGTGTGTGTGTGTGTGTGTGTGTGTGTGTATATATCGGGAGCGTGCCATCAGTAATTACTCAGGGTAGGCAGTTGGTGATATTTATATAGTGAAACGCAAAAAAACAAGTGAAACACGGGTGTGAGACTGAGTTGGAGACAGAATTACTTCTGCCTTTATAGAGCGGAAAGAAAACGTTGTTGTAAGAATGTACGCAGCAGTACTATATGTAGTTTTAATACTGAAATTGAAAGGCCTACCTAATCTACAAAAAAAAAATAAGATATTTTGCATTTTATGTATAGTAATCAGAGTAACCTTCATAATTTTATTGAATTAGGTACATATTTTGCCATAAAAAGAAAATGTTGCTATCGATCAATTTTATTCATGGTAGGCATTGCCTACCTTGCCTACCCAGGCAGCACATCCTTGATACATATACATATATATGAGAGGTTTCTTTCAGTTTCCGTCTACCAAATCCACTCACAAGGCTTTGGTCTGCCTGAGGCTATGGTAGAAGACACTTGCCTAAGGTGCAACAGAGTAGGACTGAACCCAGAACCATGAGGTTTGGAAAGCAAGCTTCTTACCACGCAGCCACACTTGTGAATATGAGTTTTCAGTATTTACTGAGTCAAACAATTTTTTGTAAATGATTTAATATGGTTAGTTAGTGATAAAGGGGGTGAAGTTTTTTATCTTTTATAAGTTAAAGAATTTCCAGCTCAGAGATGAAATGGAAAAAAAATGAAAAAAAAAAAAAAAAGAAAAAAGAAACATTAACCAAAAGGCAGGAAATATTATGTCTCAGGTCTGCAGCTTTTTGTCTAATAAAGGAAAAAATATCTGAGACATTTACAACTTGACACAAGTGGCAGTCAGTAGCTAACATTTTAAATACAAGTTTTGTTAATGATACAGATTTCCTATGGCTGGATACTCTTCCTGTAACCAACATCTACAAGAAGGATAACAACAGCAATGGTAATGGCATTATTAAATACATTTATGAATTTGTTTTTCAAGATTCTTGATATGAAATCATGTGTTGAAAGAGATATTGTTATATTTGAGGATGGTTACTTTTTTTTCCTTGCCAAATAAGAACACATATTATATATGTGTTCTTCACTTGTTTATTAAAATAAGGACGATGATAAATGAGTTAAGAACGAATATATAGTCAGTTTGTTTATTTGGTAAGAAAAAAAATGACCATCCTGAAATATAACACTACATTATTAAATAGATAACGATAAACAATAATAACAATATAAAGCAATAAAATAATAATATAATATCTCTAAAATGTATAGGGCAGTTTGGAGAACCCACCACACAATTCTGGATTGCTCTGTCATAGCAATGACATCTGACCTTTTCCCAGTCCTTGTTATAAACCTACATCCAGATTGTTAGAATAGACTTATTTATTTCCTTAAGACCTATTTTTCTCAGACATTTGTAGTTGTCACCAAATCCTGAACCATGTGAAACATGAGTTCAAATAATGTTGGTTGTGAGAAGTAAAGTTTAGCTTCATTTTATTAAAAAAAAAAAAAAATTACCCAGTCAAAAAATTTCCTGGTTGCATCATGTGTGTGTGTGTGTGTGTGTGTGTGTGTGTGTATGTGAGTGTTTTTGTTTTCCTCACTTTATGTCATAAATTTCTCCAAATTTTTTTCCAAGTTTGATTTTTATGCTTAGTTGCAGTTAGTATGTTATTATATAGTGATGTAAGAAATCTATGGTATTATCTATGAATGATTTGTTTATTATTATTATTATTATTATTATTCAGTAGTTTTATTTTTATAACGTGCTTTCACTTCACTACCGAGCGCAGCTCTGTGCGCCTTGGGTATGTGCTGTGGTTTGCTGTGGTGCTCTTATGTTTACTGTATTGAAAGTGTTTTGCGTAGAATGTGTGCAGTACCCAGTAGTGCAATTTTCTGTATGTTATATATATTTGTAAGTCCTGGTGTTTTTGTTATGTATTTGTCTGAATATTTTTTTATTATACCTAAGGCACCTACTATGATAGGAATTGTTTCTGTTTTTAGATTCCACATTCGAGTTATCTCTATTTCCAGGTCTTTGTATTTTGAAAGTTTTTCCATTTCTTTTAGAGAAACGTTGTCATCTGCTGGTATTGAAACATCAATTAGAAGGCATTTTTTTCCTTCATGATCTTTGACAACTATATCTGGTCTATTTGCCTTAATTTCTCTATCTGTGTGTATTGGCATATATTGGCATATATTATTATTATTATTATTATTATTATTATTATTATTATTATCATTATTATTATTATTATAACAGCAACAGCAACAACAAAGTCTATGTAACATACTTCATTACAAAAGATATTTGTTTTATTGAACATCATATCTTTCTTTTTAAATCTATAATGTAAAGATTACCCATTGTGAATTGTTTATATCATAATTCAAATTCAGGAAAAAGAGAAAGCAAGCTTTCACTCAGTACCATTCTTTAACAAAAACCATTTCCAACTGCAGAGAAGTCCAGTTGGCATATTTTCTAAAAGTATCCACATCTATTCTTAAAAGCTTTTTTGCTCTCCTTAGTATTTTTCTTTTTTTTTTCTTGCTGTAGCTGATATAAATTTGAAGAATTCTGAGAGTTCGAATAGATCAAATAGAATATTCCCTAGCTTGTTATCATTTCTCATTCTTGTACATGCATAAAGAGAGTCCTGAAATCAGCTATTTATAATGATATTTGGTAAGACTGCTGTTTTGCTACAAAAACTGTATGAATTCAATCATTAATTGCGAAAGTAAAACTGCTAAAAATATTCCAGAAGCATCTGCAGTATTTCTGGATTAAATATACAAACAGAGATAGTGAAAGAGGTGAGGAAATGAGATGGCTGTGTGGTGAAGAAGTTTACTTCTCAACCAAACAGTTTTGGGTTCAATCAAAAAGGTGGTGAGCTAGCAGAAACGTTAGCATGCCAGGTGAAATGCTTAGCGGTATTTCGTCTGCCGCTACGTTCTGAGTTCAAATTCCACCGAGGTCGACGTTGCCTATCATCCTTTCAGAGTCGATTAAATGAGTACCAGTTACACACTGGAGTTGATATAATCGACCTTATCCGTTTGTCTGTCCTTGTTTGTCCCTTCTGTGTGTAGCCTCTTGTGGGCAGTAAAGAAATAGGTTTTGGGTTCAATCCCACTGCATGGCATCTTGGGCAAATGCTTTCTACTATAAACCTGGGCTGATCAAAATTTGATAGATTGAAATGGAACGAGATGCCTGTTGTGTTTATGTGTATGTATATATGTATGTGCCGGCATGCATGTGTGTGAGTATGTGCAAGCATTTGTGTGAGCATATGCAAGCATGTGTGTGTGTGTGTGTTTGTGTGAGTATGTGTGTTTGTGTTTCCTTGTCTTGGCATGACATTTTACCTGCAAATGAATATCATTGTCATACGAGTGGTATCATTCATTTCCACAAAACATGTCTGGTGATGGGGAAGCAAGTGAGGATTGGTGACAGGAAAAACATCTGGCCATAGAATATCTTCCTGGATAAATTCCATCCACCCTATGTAAGCATGGAAAAGTGGACGTTAAGATGATGATCATGGTGGTGGTGGTGGTGGTGGTGGCAGCTGCAGTGAAGGCAATGAACCAAACCCATCATCAATAACACGAGAACCATCGCTACCATCACCACCATAATTAGCCAATGCTAACACCACATTCTTTCACCCCATCACCAGCCCCACTATCTATTGCTATTAATGGTAGAAATGATTATTATATCGATTATTTTCCTTCTAAATTTGTTCTTAAATATCAAATAAATTAGTTGAGTTGAGTCTGAGATTTTTAGTGTAATATCTTGTTTACACAAGTTTCAAATATTGCTAAGTTGGATATTTTCTTTTATCCTTCTGGGAGTCAATAAAATCAAAATAAAGTCGTTTCACTGGCTACCTAGTTGCCTGACTAGATTGAATCACTAGATTCAATCTACCACTCTCTACCAATGAACTCCCTTTGATTACTATTTTATTCGGGTTGACCCCGACCCATAGCCATTTGATGTTTAGAAGTTAGTTTTATAGATAATTCTTACATAATCCCTATTTTATTTTTTATGCCTTACCTTGTATAGGTTTATAATTGCATTCTCTGAGAGAACATTTTTCAGTGACCAGACACATGTTGAACTATGTTAAGCATTAAGATAAGAATCCCAGCTGTTTCTTGCAATATAAACGCCTAAAGTAAAATGGTTTTCATGTACCCTAAAATACTACTGTGGATCCCCAGTTTACTATTTTGCTTGCATGAACCCCATAAAATTCTGTATGGACCTCCGGGGGTCATATGGGCCCTTGTTGACAACCAGTTATCATATTGTATAAATTTTGCTTTACTTTTATTGTCAGTGGGATTTGAACCAAGATATTATCAAGAAATTATCAATCCATAGTAAAAACATTTGAAGATTCTTTAATTTCATTATTATCATTGCCTAAAATGGATTTGCTTCTTAAACCTAATTCAATCTTAGCTGAGTTAATTAGTCTGCATTTTGGTCTTATGTAAAAGTCATGTTTATGATCTTTTGGTGTAATGAAAGCTTCTTTCTTAACTAGACATTCAGTTTTTTTTTATCTACATTGAATTTCTTTTGTGATGGCTTTAGCTTCCATGATAGTAGAGTTATAAATATCTGGATCAGACATTTAGTATTTATCTCTAATGCTATTTACTAATATTTTATTATGTATATTCCTATCAATCTAGGATATATTGCTGGTCTTATTCAAAAATATAAACATACCATCAGAATTCTTAGCATCATCATTTAACACCCTGCTGGCAGGTTTGAACAGTTTGACAGGAGTTGACCAGCTGAAGGGCTGTTGAGGCTCCCTGTCTGTTTTGGCATGATTTGTGTGACTGGATGACTTTCCTAATGCCAACCATTTTACAGAGTGTACTGAGTGCTTTCATGCAGAACCGGCACTCATGCTTTTTATGTGGTACTAGTACCTATGAGCCCACAAGATTAGGGAGAGATCAACTGAAGGGGGTTGCAGGGGGTGTACCTGTATGCAAGGACAACCATGTTTTACTTAGCTTGACATGTTTTTTTAAGCACAGCAAACCAAGAGTCTTGGTCCCCTATCATCCCCTCTGTAATTCCCAACGTCTGTGAGTCTTAAATAGCCGTATAATTTAGCTAACTTAGATCGGAGCAGGTTAGAACAGGGGTCCTTGACAAAGGTCCATATGGCCCTTAAGGGTTCATATAAGATTTTTGAGCATGGTTCATGCAGCAAAATAGTAAACTGGAGAGCCACAATAGTATTTGAAGGGTCCCTGAAAATATTTTGCTTTAAATGTATGTATTGGTATGTATAGCAAGAAACAGCTGGGTTTCTATCTCTAACATTTTGCATGGTTCAACCTACATAAGTGAACGTAAAAAAAGCATAATAGGAATTTTGGAAGAATTTTCTTTAAAACTATTTTTTAACCATCGAATGGCTATGGGGGTCCACCAGAATAAAATAGTAATCAAAGGGATCCATACATAAAAAAATGGTTGAGAACTCCAAGGTCAGAATAAGAGCTCTTACTAAATCTAATCATGGAAATAAGGCCCAGCAACATGGTAATTCAACATGATTTGATCTCAAAGGTCACCAAAGCTAGATTCTCATTATCTCTATTCATAATACACTTCATCATAACACAGAATTCTTAAAATTCTTTGAGCAAGTTTCTATTTTATTATGCATGAAAAATATCCCTTCCATTTATAGGCACTGATGTGGCAGTGTTATAAGAAGTTTACTTCCCAACCAGAGGGTCCTAGTTTCAGTCCCACTGCATAGCATATAGGGCGAGTACCTTCTACTATAGCCTTGGGTCAGCCAAAGCCTTGTGAATGGATTTGGTAGATGGAGACTGAAAGAAGCCTGCCGTATAAGTGTGTGTATGTGTTTATGTGTGTGTATGTGTGTGTATGTGCATGTGTATGTTTTGTGCTTATGTATGTCACCATCTATTGACTACAGGTGGTGGTGTGTTTCTGTTTCCCTAACTTAGCAGTTTGGGAAAAGAACCAATAGAAAAAGTACCAAGTGGGTTGATTTGTTTGACTAAAATTCTTGAAGGTGGTGCCACAGCATGGTCACGGTCTGATGACTGAAACAAGTAAAAGGAAAATAAAGGGGATCAAAGATTCCTCCAGTTTGGTCAGCAAGATATTTCACATGAAATATGTCTTTGGGTTTGTTAAAACTACGGCTAAAATGTCAAGTGAAATCAAAGGATATATATGTCACAATTTTCCTGTATATATGAATTAAACTCTTGTCTAGTCAGGAAAATATCATTTGAAACATTTGTATCTGAATTTGCTGCTACCCTGAGAAATCAAAGGATATTTCATACAAATTTGCTGAAGTAAGCTCTCAGATCTTTTTGAATTTCATACAGTATTTATACACCTGACTGTTATATTTCAAGTATGTAAGGAAAAGATGTCTGCATAATACTGCATGTATAATACAGATGTATGTATACAGGCACAAGTAGGGCTGTGTGGTAAGAAGTTTGTTTCCCAAACACATGGTTCTGGGTTCAGTCCCACTGCATTACACCCTAGACATGCCTACCATTAATGTTGTTCACAGCAGAGAGTCAGTATAACACAGAATCAGATGGTAGTATGTAATGTTTCACCAAAATGGAGAATTATAATTGTCAGTACATGTGACTACATTGCTAGAAATAAGAACTAAAATACTCTAATGCACATTAATGTAAACACATGCACTAACAGAGACCTTACTTGTCCGAAAAGTGTCAATATTTATATAAATATAGTTAATCCCTATACATTTTTTCTCCCTCCGATTTTTTTTTGTTGTCACTCCATTTTTTTCTTTGAAATACACATACTGCTCATTTTTGCCTGCAAAGTAGACTGGAACAGAGTGAAATAAAGTGTCTTGCTCAAGGATACAATGCACTGCCAGGATTTGAACTCATAATCTTACAATTGTGAGCTAAATTCCATGACCACTAACCTAAGTACATTCTGCTTGATATCCTTTACTGTTGTAAATCTGTTCGATAAATACAAGGAAACAAGAAGTGATATTGTGCTTTTGATCATAATGGTGATTAGTATCAATGCAAATAATTAAAAGATGAATTATTTTTTCTTTTGCCATTATACAACTGTTTAACATTTATATCTTCAGCCTGTTCTTGTCAGTTAAATATTTATCAGAAGAAAAGTAGTTCACAGAATCAAATTAATTCTGACAACATGCCAATTCTATTTCTCCCACTTTAACCCTGTTGTGTATATGACAACAGACGTTTTTTATACAAGTGTACAGGGCCAATTTTCTAAGAAGGTGCATGTGTACATACATACATACGTATGTATGTCTGTATGTATGTATGTACACACACACACACACACACACACACACACACATACAGACACGTATGTGCATATGTATGTATCTACAAGAGGGTGCTGAAAAGTTCTTGACGTTAAGAATATTGTGAAAGGCCTGGTTGGAGGCCCAAACTTCTGAGTTCTTTTACAAGGTTTAGAAAAACTTTAGGATCATTGCAATAAGTGTGTGAATCTGAGAGGAGAATATGTTGAATAAAATCATAATTAACTGATCCTCCTACATTTTCTTTTACCCAAAGAATATACACACACACAAACATATATATATATAAATATGTTCCTTTTGGCTGCCTGTCATAAGTTGATGTTGACTTTCCTTGTTCAGTAACCTTCTCTGCCTGGCTACATCTCTACCCCTGTGGGATACAAGGCCTGCTCTTGATCATCGACAACATCTGCTGTAGGTGGAGCTACTTGATGCGATGGAGAAGTGACACTTCCCATGTGCTCTTACATATTCTCTCTGTTATTTCTCCTCAACGAGTGGAATCACAAGTTTCAACAAGTGGTGCCATTCATTACCCAACAGAGCCTTCTTCTCCTAGGTATAAAGTGGATCAAAGATTCCTCCAGTTTGGTCAGCAAGATATTTCACATGAAATATGTCTCTGGGTTTGTTAAAACTATGGCTAAAAAGTCAAGTGAAATCAAAGGATATATATGTCACAATTTTCCTGTGTATATGAATTAAACTCTAGTCTAGTCAGGAAAATATCATTTCAGACATTTGTATCTGAATTTGCTGGATTTCTTCATATGTCTCTTCAGCACATCCCAGTATCATAGCCTCTGACCACCATGGCTCCACCGATTTTGACACTGTTCAGGAGAGAAAACTGTATTTGGGGGACTTGCCCTTCATCCTACAAACATATCCTGCCCAGTGCACCTGAAATAAGGTAATGAGGGTCTGCACACTAACTGGGCCAGTGTGGCACATGACTTCTACATTGGAAATACAATTCTGCCATCTGATGTGCAAGATGGAGGACAGATAATGAAGTTGGACCTTAATGTGCCGGCAATAGAAGACCATGCATTCTATGGCATAGAGAAGACATGGGAGCACTGCAGCACTGTAGAGTTTTATCTTTGATAAATAGATAGATAGATAGATAGATAGATAGATAGATAGATAGAT
>NC_068992.1:51714626-51716710 GCF_001194135.2 Octopus bimaculoides
TAGATAGATAGATAGATAGACAGATAGACAAACAGATAGATAGACAAACAGATAGATTGATAGATGGACAGATGGCAAAATAGATAGATTGATAGATAGATAGACAAACAAATAGATAGATAGATAGATAGATAAATAGATAGATAGAGAGATTGATAAGTAGATAGATAGATAGATAAAATCTGCTTTGTTTACTGATATCCAAATGATGTTTACATGAATTTTAAATAAGGACATTCTGATTTGTTGATGTAATTTAAAAACAAATTCAATTCTCAAAATAGTTTCATTCCTAAGTGCAAATGCATTATGTGTCCCAACCCGACTCTTCAATTCTCAACATAATTTCTCAATATTAATATCATCATCATCATCGTCATCATCATCATCATCATCATTATTATTATTATTATCATCACAATTCCCACCAATGTCGTGACAAACATCTGAATGATAGCAATGGTTTTTCTCCGTTTCAAAACCTCGAATCTCAATAAACCATTGCCTTTTTGCTGCTTTGCTAAAAATAGTAATCTGTTTTATACATGGGTGTCATAATTAACTCTTTTGATATGAACCAACTTAAGACCACCTCAGGCTCTTACTATGCTGTACCATCCCTTTTAATGTGTTCATATTTAAATTAAAAACCTTCTGTTATGATATTGTTTAGGAGTCTTTTGTTAAATTATGTTCTGAACACCAGTTTGATAAATGAAATCATTAGTTATTTTAACTAAATCTCTTGAAATTCTCGGTCATTCTCAAAAACACCTTAATGATAAGCCCATAGAGTGACTGTTTCATCAGAAATACGCCCATGGCAGGGATATTACTAAAGGCAGCAGTAGCAGTAGCAGCGGCAGCAGCAGCATTTTCATTGTGATCATGTTCGTTATAGTCATCATCATCATCATCACCACCACCACCACCACCACCACCACCACCACCACCATCATCATCATCACCATCATCACTATCACCATCATCATCACCACCACCACCAAATTGATGCAGTATTGAGATAAGTCTCTTCTTGGTAGCTTCTCAAGTCCAAGAAGGACAATCATGCAATATGTTGGTTAAAGCCACTGCAGAGCAATATGAAATGAAGGTTTTTGTTCAAGAACAGACTGCACTACCCACTCTAAGAATTGAAACTACGATCACAGGTTCGTGAGCACAACACCTTAACAACTAGACTGCATGCTTTCACTATTAAAATAAGCATTAGCATGTGAACAATATACTATTGTAACCTCTCCCGACACACAAAAAAAAAATGTTCAAAAAAATTTTGGTTAGGATATATATACTGCTACATCTATGACTATATTGTAGTAAATTCAAAAGAGGTACTAATATTTATGATATCGAAAATGGTAATTGTGATAATAGATAATTAGTCTTGTGGAGATTATATAGCTATAACTGTTTTTTTTCCCCCCTTATTTTGATGTTCATAAGATTTATTAGAGACTTTTAACTTTTCCTTCTACTTCCAACTTAATAACGTGTCTCTGTTTCATTTTATCTTTATCCATTCTGAACATGGTACATCTATGCACAGACACAGAACTACTCATACATGCGTGTGTATGTAAGGATACACACACATGCATACTCATACACATTTATATAAAAATATATATATATATATATATATATATATATATACAAACATATACACACACACACATATATATATACATATACACATGTAGACATTCATACATATAAACGCATTCACGTGCATATGTCTGTATCTAAGTATATATACATATAGGTAAATAGATATAGATATATTGAAAGAAAACAAACATGCTTATGTTATTTATCAAGACACACCCTTGGGGGATAAATATATGTTGAAAATATATCCATATTGCATATTTTTTTTAATTTTAGCATTTCTTGTATACCTTTGTGTAGTATTTCTCTTTATGCACGGATATCTTAAATCATCAGAACATGCTTATATCTGAATGTGTGTGTGTGTATTTGTATGTGTGTGTATGTATGTATATATATATGCTTGTGTGAGTGTATATATATATATATATATATATGTATCTGCATGTATG
>NC_068992.1:51716739-51720476 GCF_001194135.2 Octopus bimaculoides
TAATTATGGCCACTTACTTCCTTCTGCAAGTCTCAAATTATTTTCTCTTTATTCTCTAATGTTCTGATTTTGCTGCAGTTTTCGTCTCTGCAAAAGTAGCAACATCAAACACTTTTTACTTAAGAATAGGAAAAAAATAATAATAATAATAATAAATAAATAAATAAAAACAGCCCCCACATATACATATCCTTTCAAGTGAACCAATATATTAAGATTTCTGAAAGTCTTATTACTGTTTCTTTCTTTCCTTCTTTGTTTTATTATTTTTTTTTTGTCTTTTGTCGTTGATTTTTGTTCTTTTTTTTTTCTTTCAGTTAAATAATTTATGAAGGACTGCTTTTCAAACGGAAATGCACTGTTGTTACTTTCTCCATTGTAGATTGACTTAGACTTTCTATGACTGATTTCCTGTTCTATTCTACTTTTGAACAACTTCACCACTCTCTTCAAAAACATATTCATGAACATGGCAAAAAGTATAAAAGTAAAATAAATAAGTAATAAATATTTAAAAAGAATTAAAACACTTGTTGTCAACAAAGTCCTCCCTTTTCTTACCTCTTATCTCTTTATTTCCATTTTTTTTTTTTTTAAAGAAAATAGAAAATTCTTTTCAGGAAATGAATTTATTTGCTATTCATGTATTAATGATGGTCATATTTTTATCTTATGGATTTTTATATATTTCATGTCACCATTTGCTTGCTTCTTTCTTACAAAGACATTCATCCATAAGTGGATGCCAACAATAGGATAGTAGACATTAGGCTCATTAATAACCAATGCATGAATGCATCTGAGGAGAATTTCACTTTTTTTTTCCATCTTACATTATTCCTTGTTTCCATACAAATTTAAATTTCAGCTGAAGTCTTACTGTTCAAATAAACTGAAGAATTTATGTATTTATTTTAATACAAAGCAACTTTGCTCATTTGATGATAAAAATGACTTTTATTACTATTTTTACAACCAAAATCAGTGTTTTTGCTTTGAAATTCTGTACAATATTTATCTGAGATAAATTTTGAATGGAATATATAAAATTTTTCTTTTAGTCCTAAGGAAATATTCTAGAGTAACACCATAATTTTTTTTTTTAGCTGTCCTGACTATAATAATTTAATATTACTTTTATTTTCATAACTTCTTAGTTATACATTATTTCTTGTAAAATATACAAACATTTTATTTTGTCAGGCACTTTTTATTAGAGTTTCAATGTAATTACATGTCCTGTTGATAAATATTTAAATTCACATACACTGCAATATTTCTCTGTTCCACTCCCAAATATATTTGGATAATTATTATCCCAACTGTACACTGATTTCCTTTTTCCTTTCTTTACATTTGTCTATTACTCTCAGGAGAGATAGGAACTGTTTTAAAATGCTACAGGACAGCAAACATATACACTACAAAGACGTGTCTAAAAAAAGCAGATTTATAAATTTTTAAATGTTAACAATAATATGAGAAAAACTTTCAATTCAGTATTTTCTTTTAAATTATAGTGTGCAAGAATATTTGTTATTTTTTTCTTCTATAAAGTGAAATCTTTTTAATGAAAATTCAGACATTTTTACTAAACCATATATTCATAAACTTTATACATGTCTTACCAAAAGTGAAGTATATTAATAATTGACTTTGTTGGTGCCAAAGAAACTTAATGTATAACATAAATTTGGTACATCTGCATTCTTTCTTTACTTTCTGCTTTACATTCTTTCAACTTTTTACAAGCTTGTATAAGTGGGACATACAACATAGAGTACAGGCAAATGGTTAACAAGTTTGCCTTGTGATTATGAAATTTCGGATTCAGTCCTTTTGTATTCTGTGAGAAAGAGAGAGAGAGACCAATTTATACAGAAAGTATTGACATCAGTTGGAAACATTGTAGAAAAAGCACTCATTATTGATCAGTCATAAAGCAGTGTTGCACTTACTTGATAATGCAAGACCATATGTCACCCCAAAAAAAGATTTTGACACTAAACTTACCAGTTTTTCCTTATCCTCCTTTGTCTCCTAACCTTGGTCAGTCTAACTATTATCTTTTCAGATGATCATCGCAACATTATTTAGAAAGAAAACAGTTTATTAATTGTGAAGAAGCTGAAAATGTTATTGAATGTTTATTCATTTTAAAATTTGAGAAATTTTATGCCAGAGGGATCAACAATTTACCAAATAGAATGGTATTATGTTATCAATAAGGAGAGGAAATATTATAGCATCTGTTTTAACATGCTATAAGATTGCAAATGTATACACTTAGAAGAGGAAAATTGTGAATTTGAAAAATGTTAAAAATAATGAAACAGCTTTCAATTTTCTTTTTGATTAGAGTGTGTAGAAATTTTGTTATATTGTTGTATGATGTATGATGTATAATTTTTCACTAAACCTCATTGAAATTCTCACCAACTAGTGTTAGTTTTACTTTAAAGATTTCTAGCCCTGCAGCTTGCAAATATTCATGGGTAAAAAAGATTTATTTTGGTGGAGATAGAAATGAAGCATAAAAGTATATTGACAAACTTTAGATTTTTGTTGGTCATCTGGGCAGTTAAATCAACAGAATTAAACCCACACACTATTTTGCGACACATGTAATTGTAAGTTGGTGTGCTAGTCATCGGTAACTTGCATTTTTTTCTTAAAAGCAGCTAAAGAACAATTTGTTGCTAAACACTGAAACAACACCGGAAATTTAGAAGAGCATATAGGTGATTAACTTATTACCAATACTTGATTGGAACTTTATTTTAACAAGCATAAAAGGATGAAAATTTGGCTTCGGAATGGTTTGAAGTCAGTGAAGTAAAGTGGAAGAAGTCAAGTTATGTGTTTTGGACAGGAACAAAACAAAGCACCATTAGTAAAATAAGAGATGTAAATGTATGCAAATGGTGAGATATAATCTCTATAATTTCAAAGCAACTTACAAAGAACATAGTGTGAAAAACACATTAACATTTTAAAAAGCATACCTGAATTATGAAAGATTCTCCAAATTTTGTACATCTCAATATTTTCTTACAAAATCAACAATAGTGATATATTATTTATCACAGAACAGGTCACAAATACGATGATTAATTTTGATTTTTTATCAATCTGTAATATTGAATACATTATGGATTATTTCAAAGAGAAAATAAAATGTGATTACTTTTGGGAGCCAGGTACTGTGTAAAAGAAGTATAGTATCTCTGTATTACTGCAAAACTTACTTGAATGTAATTGACATAGGATATTTATAACGTTGTAGCAAAGCTGTAAAAAGTTGCAAAACTGAAATATTTTTACTCAAGATAATCAGTTTTGCCTCCCATACAACTATATATATGTATGTTTATATTTATGCATCTATGTGTATGCGTGTGTGTATGTGTGTATGTGTGCATGTGTGAGTGTGTGTGTTTGTGTATGCGTACATATATATATATATATATATATATATATAAATCTGAGGGTAGCAAAAAGAGTTTAGAAATTCTATTTGCCACCAGTGGTCTAGCAAGAAGAAAAAATTAGTCAATAGACTATATATTATTCATTTAAAATACAGTGTAAATTTAAACACATCAGAGATGTCCATAATAGGACATCTAACCTGCTAGAAGGAGCAGTTAAAAACCCCAAACCACAAATTAGGGATAATTTCGAGAGGAAATGAAAAATAAAAACATTTGCCTTCTATTTTCCGAACCAATGGTCTC
>NC_068992.1:51721621-51728415 GCF_001194135.2 Octopus bimaculoides
TGTGAGTGTGTGTGTTTGTGTATGCGTACATATATATATATATATATATATATGTATGTATATATATGTATATACATGTGTGTGTGTGAGTGTGTCTTGTGTATGTATGTGCATATACATATGAGTGTGTGTGTATATATATAATGTACATACTCATACATACATAAAAGAAACGTATGTGTGTAGTTATGTATCCTATGCATTATTTGAGCTGAGAACAATGAAAAACCTCTGAACAAAATAAGCTGAGTAAATTGATATTTATATTAATATAAATATTGTCACATCCTCGTATATTTTGCTTGTATGCTGCTGCACATATATCAGACAGCATTATTTTAGCTCTACTTTAGTTATACTCTGTATCTATTAAATATAAATATATCAAAATATACAGAATGACCTCAACGATGACAGATTAAGTTTGATTGCAGTGTCCCATGTGTTATTCTGGTCAAACAAACAAAATTTAGCTAATCAGATACTAGTAGTCTGTGAGCCATTTTTGAGAGATGATGTAAAAATTATCTAACACTTGCTTCATTCACTCAGCACCAGACCAATAAGAGCTATGTTCTCAGTTGCTTTTCACAACTGACATCAAGGACGGAAACCCACAGAACATAATCAACCTTCTTTTAACTGCTTCCTTTCATGTAACATGATGAATTGAATGCTAAAGACATGGTGATCCCTATTGTGATCAGTTTGGAACATGTTTTCTTCTCTCTCTCTTCTACTCTGCTGCTATGAGCTGCTAGCATGCAAGCATGCTAGCAGAAGATAACTATAACGTTCTCATATGCACATTTCTTTCTCAAGTTTTTTTTTTTTTTTTCAAACTAGGAAATGCAGATGTGAACCATTTTATCAGAAAGGACTAAAACTTAGCATGACAGAAGCAGCAGTGTCTTGCAATCTATCACAAGAGGAAAAAAGTAACATTCTTTGCCTTGCCAAAGTAATAAGCATTTTCCTCAGTTGTATTTGAATAAGGAAGACTATACTCTTTACTCTTTAACTTGTTTCAGTCATTTGACTGTGGCCATGCTGGAGCACCGCCTTTAGTCGAGCAAATCGACCCCAGGACTTATTCTTTGTAAACCTAGTACTTATTCTATTGGTCTCTTTTGCCGAACGGCTAGGTTACGGGGATATAAACACACCAGCATTGGTTGTGAAGCGATGGTGGGGGGACAAACACAGACACACAAATACACACACACACACACATATATATATATATATATGTATATATATATATACATATACATATACACATATATGACGGGCTTCTTTCAGTTTCCGTCTACCAAATCCACTCACAAGGCTTTGGTCGGCCCGAGGCTATAGTAGAAGACACTTGCCCAAGGTGTTGTGCAGTGGGACTGAATTCGGAACCATGTGGTTAGTAAGCAAGCTACTTACCATACAGCCACTCCTGCGCCTATTCATTATCCTTAAAACATCTAAGGTGCAAAAGCATATTGCATGTGATATACTTGCCCATAAACTATTCCCATGGTATTTGAGAAAGGGGACCACTCATTTGTAGTCACATTTGTGGCAAAATATGGACAGATATGTATAAGAGCAGGTGTGATTGTGTAGTGAAAAGCTTGCTTCACAACCACATAGTTCCAGGTTCAGTCCCACTGTGTGGCACCTTGGGCAAGTGTCTTCTATTATAGCTTTGAGGCCACCAGAGCTTTGTGAGTGGATTTTGTAGTTGGTAACTGAAAGAATCATGTTGTGTGTGTGTGTGTGTTTGTCCCCCAGTACCACTTGATAACCAGTGCTGGTGTGTTTAAATCCCCATAACGTAGCAGTTCAGCAAAAGATACCAATAGAATTGGAACCAGGCTTTAAAAAATACATGTACTGGAGGTCAATTTATTTGAGTAAATGTCTTCATGGTGGTGCCCCAGCATGGCTTCAGTCTAATTAGTGAAACAAATATAAAATAAAAAAATAGTTAGTGCTAATGTAATTTGTGTTGTTATTTGGTTAATATATGCTGCATTCTATTGTATCTTTCAGCTTTTGTAATTAAGAAAGAAAGAAAGAAAGAAAGAAAGAATCATCCCCTTCATTTGACATTTGATAGTTTCAGGCAAATTTCTTTTACATCATCTGTTACAACTCTATGTCACTGAGGTGTGTGCAGCATTGTGTGTTCTTGATATTTGTTTTTGTTGTTATTGGAGAGTACATCATCATCGGTGTCGTCATCATCATCATCGTCGTCGTCATTGTCATCATCATCATTTTGTTGCGCAGTATGGATATGAAATAACTAACTTTTGTTGATTTTTTATCATTTTAACTGTCTAGCCTTAAGAAACAACTTAAGACAGAAAGTACCTTTCTAAGAATATAAGTTAATCAAAGGAGAGAAGACTCTTGGAGTGCTCTCAATGTCTTCTTTGATATCCAATCATTTCAGACGGTAGAATAGTTTTTATTTTATTTTTAATTGAATTTCATGCTCCAGTGATAACTGATACAACTTTCATTTTTGCTGTTGAAAGAACATACCCATATTCTTGATATTTTTACTATTATAGCAGTATATTTTGAGATTTTCTATTTATATTTCTGCCATGTGTTTGTCTGAAGAAACTTCAACATCTGTTACATGACATTCTCTTTTCTTTTCTTTCTTTTTTTTCTTACGTCATACATATTGTCTACTTGTCCAGTTGTTTTGTCTGTCTAAATATTAAAATCCCAGATTATTTGGTCTTCTAGGATTGTTAGAGCCTTGAAATATCATGTAAAAGCTAAAGACCCCCTTCAGTCATAAATGACCGTGGGATTGCAACCTAGAAATTACCCCCCACGGCATAAGCCTGGGCAAGGTTGTTTGTGAAAGAACAGCAGTTGCCCATGCATACCAGCCTTTCTGCTCCACACCCCTGATATTATTCAAAGGAAAGGCAAAGGCTGATACAGCTTGGCACCAGTGATGTTGCAACACATTTCTACAACTAAGTGAATTGGAGCAACGTGAGAATAAAGTATCTTGCTCAAGAACACAACACACAGCCCAGTCCAAGAATTGATCTAAACCACCACATGATTCTGAGCTCAATGCTCTAACTGCTGAGCCATATGTCTTCATATATATATACATATAATTTTTCCTTTCCACAAACTACATGATACAAGTGAAGTTGGAAGAAAGATAAAAGAAAAACGTTTTATTAAAATGTTCAAACCTGTTCTGAATGGAAATAACAACAATTATGTAACAACCAGTTAATGATGTGGGTTAAAAAATATCTTAAACATATGAATAGAAACAAATTACAGAAGGTTGCCCCCCAACTGAAATAAAAATGATCAAAACCAACTAAGTTTTCTCACTCATAAAACCATTAAATCTAAACTGCAAGCTAATTGGTTAAAATAAATGTGGGATCTACGCCAATAAAACAGGTGGCTCCATCAAATCATAATGTTTAAGATGTATGCAGATTGGTCAAAACTGCATTCGAAAAATTTAGCATTTTGGAGCCTTCTAAGAGGTATAAAAAGGAAGAAGTCACTCATTTTAATACAATAAGTACTGGATGAACACTGGCTGTTGATGTAATTGACTTTCTCTATCCCCATAAAGTGCTGGTCTTGTGCCAAAATCTGAAATCATTATGATTATTATCAAGATAGTGAATTACCAGTATCATTAGTATACCACACAAAATGCTTAGAGGCATTTCGTCTAGTTTTATACTTTTAAGCTCAAATTCCATTGAGGTTAACTTTGTCTTTTATCCTTTTAGGGTCGATAAATCAAGTACAAGTTGAACATTGTGGCGGATATAATTCACTAGCTCCCACCCCATAAATCTCAGGCTTTGTGCCTACAGTAGAAAAAAATTATTATTATTGTTGACATAGTTGCTTCATCAAAAGCACTGTTTTAACTCATATTTATATGTACACACCATATCATAAGCAAAAACATCAATTGATGCCTTCATTTCACTGCAGTTTGATCTTGAAGAGTAAATATAAATACACCCAGGTATTTTGTTTTTCTTGCCAGAAAATGAAGAAGATGCTGCAAATGTGAGGTGACAACCATATCAACTCTGCCAATTTATTTTCATGTCATAACAAAACAGTCTAAACAGACATTTTACAGGCGTACATAATGTAATTTATTTTATACATTTACACCATAACATAAATACAGATCGTATATGATAAGCTTGCAAGTATTTTCGTGTTAGTCAAGGAAATATGTGATTGTGTGTATGTGTGAGTATTGGAGTATGATTGAGTGAATGTGCTCCTGTGTTAGTGCCTTGAACGACATAGTCATTGTCTGTTTTGTGGTAATTTATATCAAATATATTTAATGAGTAGGTTTACACTACGTGGCAGAAGAGATATTAAAGACAAGCTTGTCCTAAGATCTATTTGTAGACTTATAGATTACAATATAATATGCAACTCCAAATAATAAATGACCAAAGATCACACTCGCTAATACTGTCGAAGCAATAGCAATAAAGTTATGTCTCAAAATGTAATTTATAACTTTCTGATTCCCAAACACTTTTTCATAGTATAGAAAGATATTACATTCTGAGGGTATCATAGTAAAAATCATATTTATGAGAATCATAATTATATAAATCTTTTAGGTTTCAACCAGTAACGGGCATCTCTGTCACATAGCTAAGTAAGTGCCCTGGGATTTCCACCTTTTCAAGATTATGAATGGTAAATATTTATAGAAATATAGCAGCTTCATATGGTTAAGAATGTGGGAATAGTTGTTCCATGAAGATAATAGATTTTGTTAAGTTCAATAGGCACCATGACTGGTATGATAGATTTTCTGACAAAGAGGTCGAAATATGTCAATCAAGTAAGGTTGCTAATTATTGACACAGAAAAAGATGGTGTCTTAAGCCTTTTGATACCAACGTACTTCAGACTACCCCTGGTTCTATAACATAAACTGATCATTTTAAAGTGGTTTAAATTATAATCTTCCATCAAAATTTTAGGCTGAATGTTTCCAGGCCCCATTAGAAAGTTATTTTACTATAGCATAAACTAACTGTCTATAACATAAACTTACCATTTTTCTGGCAGCTTTTTTAATATTTCAGATGAATCCAAATTTCTATTTGGTTACAAGTTTATTGACATTAGATGTCTCATGAGCAATTTAATGGGTTAATAAATGTAGAACATGCAGAAATAACACATCCTCAGCAAAAAAACTAAAAAATTTAGTCAACAAAATTGAAAGTACCAGTTCATTGCATTGAACGTCTACTTTTCCAAACCAAAAAGAAAATGGTGAATACAAACAAAGAAATAGTAGAAGTTCACAAAGTGAACTTGACCGAATGAGAAAAAGTATAGTGCAAAAACCTTCATACTTCATTGATTGATAATAGGTAAGTTCTCTCAAGTGTGACAGATTTACTTTAGAGAATTATAGAAGTGCATCTTGTGAGTATTCATGATGAGTCAAAATCTCCTTTATAGTGACTAGCTTAGCCTTTTATTGAACAACTTTGTATTTGCATTGGCTGACTGAATATCTAAATCTGAGGAATGATTCTATACTTTATTCTGTCATTGTACACTGGAGAATCACTCGTAGCTTTTAATTTATACTTGAAAGAAATTATAGAAAGAATCATAGGTTTCTGAAATTGACACAAGAGCACCATCTACCCTAAAAAAAGTAAGTGTATAACTGGTTAAATCTAGTACTTAAATCAAGGTGTTGAGCTGGCAGACTCGTTAGCATACCAGGCAAATTGCTTAGCAGCAATTACATTGTGAGTTCACATTTTGCCAAGGTCAACTTTGCCTTTCATCTTTTTGGGGTCGATAAAATAAGTACCAGTGGAACAATGGAATCCAAATTCACTCACATGGCATTAGCTTGACTAGAACTATGGTAGAAGATGCTTGTCCAAAATGCCAGACTGTAGGATTGAACTCTAAACCACATGGTTGCACAGTAACCTTCTTAATCCCACTATTATGCCTGTACCTATCAAGTATTTTATTCTTTCATTCTTTTACTTGTTTCCGTCATTTGACTGTGACCATGCTGTAGCAGTACCTTAAGGGGTTTTAGATGAACAAATTAACCCCAGGACTTATTTTTTGTAAGCCTAGTACTTATTCTATCGGTCTCTTTTGCCGAACTGCTTAGTTACAGGGACATAAACACACCAACACCGGTTGTCAAGTGTTGGTGACAAACACACACACACACACACACATATATATATGACAAGTTTCTTTCAGTTTCCTTCAACTAAATCCACTCACAAGGCTTTGGTTGACCTGCAGCTATAGTAAAAGACACTTGCCCAAGGTGCCATGGAGTGGGACTGAACCCAGAGCCATGTGGTTGGGAAACAAGCTTCTTACCACACAACCACACCTGCGCCTGTTGAATATGCTAACATTTATTCTTCATTTTATTCTTATTCATTTTCTGTTACAGTTGAAATATCGACATTCTGTATAGCAAATATCCACAAGTCATAAATGCGAAAGTTAAATAAATAAACAAATAGATAAAAGAAGAATAAAACAGATAAAATAAGAATAAAACAGATTATTAAATAAGAAATGTTTAAAATGATAAAAAAATTGGTTTTGTCTAAAAATATATATTTAAGAAAAGTGGATATGCCAACAATTTATATCTCAATTAACATTGTCTATGAAATAATCTTTTTTTTCTTTTCAGCAGATTTCCTTTTAAAACTAACATAAAAATTTCCGTTTTGTTGGAATTATTG
>NC_068992.1:51728577-51735006 GCF_001194135.2 Octopus bimaculoides
AAATTTTGATCATTCAATTAACTCTGCAACAACAGAGGGAGAAAAAATAAAAACATAAAAAAGATATTTATTTGTTTCTTATACTGAAATAAATAAAATGTCATAATTTTATCAGTAAATATATTCTGAAAAATGTCTCAAACAAACCAAAAAAAAAAAAAAAAAATTTTTTTAAAAAGAAAATATTGCAGTTGGTGTAAACCATGGATAAATGTTTTTAAAAAATAAAAAGTGAAGAATAAAACTGACACACAATGTTAAGGTTTATCGTACATCGAACAATAACAATATTTCTATATTTCTATTTTTTGCCTGTGAAATAAGGAAATTATCATCCAAACTCCATTAAGATGACAGGTATAAGTATATTAACAAGTAATAACATTCAAATAAAGGTAATATTAAACTCCAGACACCTATTACATCTGTATTTGCTTGCAACTGTGGTGAATCATCATCATCACTTAACGTCTGTTTTCCATGCTAGCACAGAGTATTAAAGTAAAATATAGATTTCTTCTGTTGTTCTAGAACATTTCTCCATCTCTGCTGTGTATTCTGTTTAAATATGTATTACATTTTTTCTCTCATTATTGAAATTGCATAGCTTTGCCATTTTGAAATTGAATACTCTTATGCACAGCACCCAAATATAATGGAATTTAAATTTTCTATATATTCACATATTTACTGTTAGTGGAATATTCCAATCATATCTATTTGAAGGAGAACTCTCTCAGAACCGAATAGTAGAATATATCTTCTTCGTTTATTCATTCAATAACCACTAGTTTATATGACTTAGTCATCTCTCATCAATTTCATTTGGTTCATCTGGAGATCTTTAACCTCATTTTACAATCTCTAATTATTTACTGCAGTTGAACAACATATTTTCATACAGAAATGAACTCCTCTGATTGGTGAATATTGAATAGCTGCCAAACAATGTTATTTCCTGTGTCATATTATTTGTAATGCTTTTGGTTAGTTACAGAACAACTATTAAGTAATACTCTGCAACTACTACATAGATCTGGAACTTCACAGTGTAGTAATGCCTAAATGTAACATGCCAATGGTGAAGGAAGTTGCCTCTTTAAATGCCAAAAGTTCGCTAAATCAAAGGTAACCTAGTGAGGCATATGCTATTCTTTTTAATATGAGAAAACAAAGCTTTTTATACAATACAGATTAGTGTGCAATAACAGTTATTTCTAGTAAGGAGTGTGTACTTTAAAGATACGATTTTGCCAGTGTAGTTGATGAGGATGTTGTTTTGACTACATTACCAATGCCAGTACATTAGTGTTATTAAGGTAGTGAGCTGGCAGAAAAGTTAGTATGGTGGGCAAAATGCTTAGCAGCTTTTTGTCCATCTTTATGTTCTGAGTTCAAATTCCGCTGAGGTCGACTTTGCCATTAATCCTTTCATGGTTGATAAATTAAATACCAGTGAAACATTGGATCAATGTAATCGACTAACCCTTCCCCTCAAAATTTCAGGCCTTGTGCCTTTAATAGAAAGGTTTATTTAAGCCAGCAAGCTGGCAGAATTGTTAGTATCCTCCTCCAGCTCCTCCTCCGCATCATCTTCATTAGATGTCTGTTTTCCATGCTTGCATGGGTTGGATGATTTGACTGGGACTAGCTAAGTTGAAGATCTGCACCAGGCTCCAGTCATCTGTTCTGGCTTGGTTTCTATGCATGGATGCCCTTCCTAATACCAACCACTTTACAGAGTGTACTCGATGTTATTACATGTGATCAGAGATGCACATATCATCAGCCACCAAGGGACATGCTCAACTGGTTAAGGTCAAACAACTGACAAGCAAATCTGTGGTATTAAGCAGAATATTTGCTGTAGCCCATCTTTTTATACCAAGACAAAACAATGTACATGATTACACTTCCAATCAATTAAGATCAGAAGCCATGAGAGCCACTGCCTGGCACTGCATCCAGGCATTGTTATTATTATTATTATTATTATTATTATTATTAGTAGTAGTAGTAGTAGTAGTAGTAGTAGTAGTAGTAGTAGTAGTAGTAGCCATGGATGTGTTGTTGAGAAGCTGGTATCTTAACTATGTGGTCTTGCCTTCAGTTACACTCTACTGCACCTTGGCAAGTGTCCTCTACTATAGCTCTGGACTGACCAAAGTCTTCTGAGTGCATTTGGTAGATGGAAACTAAAAGAATCCCAGTATATATGCGTGTTTTGTGTTTGCTCCCCACTACCACTTGACAACCACTGTTGTTTCGTTTATGTTTCCATAACTTAGTGGTCCTTCAAAAGAGATGATAGAATAAGTACCTGACAAAATAAAATTTAAAAAATAGTCGGGTCACTATTTTTGATTAAACACTTCAAAGTGGTACCCCATTATACTGCAGTCACATGACTGAAACATTTAAAAGATAAAAAGATTATTTTTATTACTCAGGCTACTAGATCCCAAATCCATAGAGCTTATACTTTCAGCCATCCACTTTCTCATATCTGATGTACATTTATAAAACTTCTCTATCTGTGCTGTAAGTTGGTGCGTGCAGTAAAGCCTTGTTAGTCATTTACTTTCACTTTCCATCTCGATAGCCATTTAACTGATCTTATATCAAAGTCATGAATCTGAGGATATTGATGTGGTAACAGTGATAACGAATTCATTGATAATATTGAATTATAGAATGGCTACTAAAGCCACACGTGTTTGCAAAAAAAAAATACTCAATACTTTTATCTTTCATCTTGTTTCACTCATTAGATTGCGGTCATTTCGCCTCGAAGAATTTTTAGTCAAATGAATCAACCCAGTACTTATGTTTTTTTGAAGTCTGTTACATATTCTATTGGTTTATTTTGCCAAACCACTAAGTTATGCAGGTGGAAACAAGCCAACACCAGTGTCAAGACGTTGTGGAGGACATCCTCAGGCACAAAACTCTCACACAGTGGGACTGGACTCAGAACCATGTGATTGGGAAGTAAATTTCTTACCACATAACCATACCTAATTACACTGTCTCCAATATTCGATTAAAGCTTATTTTATCAATCACTGAATGATATTTTTTATTTTCTTGTCAAGAAAAGATGGCAGTGTCTATGATCCTTAACCTTCACAGGGCCTCTGAGACTGATGAAAGAGACAGAGAGAGAGAGGTGTTCCCAAATCAGAGACCTTGGCCAAAGGTTTGCAACAGAATGAAATTTTCTAAAGCCAAACAGTCATTTGATGGTGTTAAACTAAGCAATGGAGTATGTCTACCATTCAGCAAAGTCAAATTCAATTTAATATCAAATCAGAAAGCCATAACTAAAAGCAGCAAGATATTTTGTCTTCTGTTGCTCAACCAAAACAAGCATTCACTAATAATTTAAAATAGTGGTAATGTAATGATGTTTTGCATATTATTACTGACAATAATGAAATAGCAGGTAAAAGACAGGATGATGATGCTGTTGCTGTTTTGTTGATTGCTAGAAGTTACAAATGTTGTTTATAGAAATAGCAATATTGAGGAATTCGCAATGATGACAGTAATAGTGGTGAGATTATGATGATGACAATAGTAGTGAGACTGTATGGAAGAATGATATTAGTTATAGTAATGTTAGTCACAATAGTTCTGGATATAAATGAGCATAAGAGGCACATTAATACTAATGGCTAATTATTGTCATGACAAAGAAAATGTGCCGTAGGTATACATATGTGTGTGTATGCATCATCATTATCACCATCATCAGCAACAACATTTAATGGAAGACCCTATGTCTGGCAACAGGTCTCTGCACCATGCCACACAAGCAGGAGAACCCAATCATGGCGGCTGTCAGACAATTTCTGTGACCACATCACTACTAACATCTGTCCACTTAATCCCCTAGACTGCAAACCCCTTGATTATTATGTGTTGGTGCAGTTGAGTGAAGGACCGACAAAACTTCTTATAATACCAAAGATGAACTGAAGGCAAGGATTATGGCATTATTCACCAACTTAAACAAGGAGACATCCAGAAGAGTTGCAGGCGATTCTGAGGTCATCTGGAGGCTGTGGTTGAAGCCAATGGCGATTTTACTGAACAGATTTACTCTTTCATATTCCAAGATATTTTGTTGTAATTTTGGTAAATATACCTGTTAAGACGAGATGTCAGTGTTATCTTCCTTTTTGCATAATTTGGATGACAATTTATTCACCACACCGTGTAGGTATATTTGTGTGTGTATGTATTTGTGTGTGTGTGTGTGTGTGACTTATGTAAATGGCAAGTCTTTAGGTTCTCCATACTCTCTATGTTTCCAAAATCCTCATTCTAGTACGTTTTGGTATTCCATTATAAAACTGAACTTACTGCCCTCCTCTTATTCTCATTTCTTGAGCAAGCTGTTAATATTATGCAAGAGATTATCTACATGTGTACATACATTTTAAATGAACTGATATCAAAAGACAATAAATTAGGTATTTCTTTAAAATATTCAACATCATGTTCACTCAACTTTGAGCTATGTTCTTGTGCAATTCTTTCTAATGAACAAAATTCCTGCTATATTTAAACATTAGAATGGCAAGCTAAAGAGAGTCTCTGATAATGTGTGTTTTAAAAAAGTAAATGTATAATATTTTTTCTGGCCAATTTTATTCTGTTTCTTTTTCAGTAACAACTTACCTTTTTAAACCTGAAGAACAGGTATCACTATTTTAACAATCTACACTGAGAGAATCACAGAAACTGTAGATGAGGGGTCCCTGAAAAGTTCCTGGCTTTATGGGTATCACAAAAGGCCTGGTTAAAAGCCCAACCTTCCAAATTCTTTTACAGGGCTTAGAAAAACTGAAGGACCACTGCAATAAGTGTGTGAATCTGAGAGGGGGATATGCTGAATAAAATGATAATTACCTGATCCTCCTGTATTTTCTTTTACCCAAAGCCAGGAACTTTTCAGCACCACCTCCCACAGACAGCCAAGTGTTTAATTCATAAATATTCCCTGTCCTTAGTCTGTTTTGTGCTGTACTGTGTATCACTCCATCCATGCCCATCACGTCTGTTTGATTTAGTGTCCTTTAACGATTTCTGTTCAAAAATGCTAGATTTTGATGTAACACAGCTTGCTAACCTCTACTTCATTTCTCATCATCTACCCTACCTTAGGACAAGCTGACTGGAACCTCATTTGAATAACAATAATTAGTTGGAAATTGGTTGATTCTGGGAGAGAGAGAGGGGAGAGATAGATAGATAGAGAGAGAGGGGGGATAGATAGATAGAGAGAGAGAGAGAGAGAGAGAGAGAGAGAGAGAGAGAGAGAGAGAGAGAGAGAGAGAGAGAGAGAGAGAGAGAGAGAGAGAGAGAGAGAGGGAGGCTTGTACTTCACTGGTACTTTTTTTCACCAATCATAGATGGTAGAAATGTAAAATCGACTTTGGTTTGGTTTGAACTCAACTAGCAAGCAACCAGGACAAATATCTCAAAACATTTATCTAATACTCAAGCAGTTTTCCAACTTGACTACCCTTGATTCATCCATATATATGTACTAACAGTAATACCTGTCGTTGATTGGCTCCTTACTTTTAAGCTTTCTTGGGAGACACATTCAAAGTGTTATTATATATATGTAATATACTCCTCCTGTATGTGTGTATTTTATAAGGAAAAAAACAAAAGAAACAACAACGAACTTCTGTTTGTTTATTATGACAATAATAAGTGAGTTGTATGTATTATTTTATATATCAATACAGTAATGGCAATTATATAATTCACAAGGCTTTGGTCAGCACAGAACTGTTATGAAAGAGAATTGCCCAACATGCAACACAGTGGGACTGAACTCAAGGTGACATGGTTGGAAAGCAAGCTTCTCAACCACACAGTCACACCTATAAAGGAGAGATACATTTTGAAGAATATACTCCTTGATACAATATGCTTAACAAAAAAAAGATGGGATGTTTATCATGATCAAAGATGCCTATATTGTCAGCCACTAAGGGACATGCTCAAGTGGTTAAGATCAAGCAACTGACATGCAAATCTGTGGTATTGAGCAGAATATTTGTTGTAATGATATTTCTATTGCAGCAACTCAGCACTGAATCCGTTTGAAATCATCATCATCATCATCATCATCGTTTAACGTCCACTTTCCATGCTAGCATGGGTTGGACGATTTGACTGAGGACTGGTGAAACCGGATGGCAACACCAGGCTCCAATCTAATTGGCAGAGTTTCTACAGCTGGATGCCCTTCCTAACGCCTCAGAGAGTGTAGTGGGTGCTTTTACGTGTCACCCGCACGAAGGCCAGTCAGGCGGTACTGGCAACGGCCATGCTCATCTCGCTCGAGAAACCTCATGTGTCACCCGCACAAGAGCCAGTCCAGGGGCACCGGCAACGATCTCGCTC
>NC_068992.1:51735685-51738728 GCF_001194135.2 Octopus bimaculoides
AAAAAGAAAATGATGCAGTAATCATTCATACACATTTGTTTCTAAATTTAAACAATATTTTAGATTTATTTTCAAGTATTATATTGAAATTCACAGGAGAAGTATGTTTTGACAGTTCCCCATTTGACTGACAAGGTATGCACAGCTCATCTTAACAAGAACAAACATTGAGTACCTCTTACTATTATGATATAAAAATATCCTATCTTCAATGAAAATATTTAGTTTGGTTGATAGCTTTCAAATAAATCTTTCAGAAGAATTATTTAAAAAAAAAACAAAAAAAACAAAACAAGACAAAACAAAAGAAACACAATACAGTGTAGAAAAATATTTTCAATACTTACTGAAACATTACTGTCAGAAAGATGTGTCAGCATCTTTTCAGAAAATAAAAGATGAAAAAAAAAAAAAAAGAAAGAGAGAAAAAGGTTATTCTCTTCACCTCATCACTCACTTCTGTTTAGATTATTTATATTGTGTGTGTATAATACAGCTACTGTTTCCGTCATCACTCCGGGCTTATTATCATATTCTAATGTGCAGATGTTTTTGTTCACATAAATCTTTTTAAAACTACAGACACAAAAATGGACCTTAATCTTCTTCAAATTTAGGATGAGGTTTTTGAACTAGGGCAGCTGAAATGTACTAGGGAACACTTTATATAAGACGAGATGTCAGTGTTATCTTCCTTTTTGCATAATTTGGATGACAATTTATTCACCACACCGTGTATGTATATTTGTGTGTGTATGTATGTGTGTGTGTGTGTGTGTGTGTGTGTGTATGACTTATGTAAATGGCAAGTCTTTAGGTTCTCCTTACTCTCGATGTGTGTTTATCACATGCTAATAAATATGCTAATAAATATATAATCTTTGTTTACAAACTAGGGTACTTTCTTTGTGGTACATCAGGAAGCACGATCTTTAGTCAGATTCTGGTACCTATTTTAGAATTGAAGAAATATGATATTATCCGCTTAATAAATCACAACTCTGTGAAGACCTTCAGCTAGCGAAGACCTTCGGCTTGCAAAGACCTGTTGGGGCAAGCAAAAGCGAAATCGAGATGGCACTTGTACCAGTGTGGCATGTAAATAGCACCAGCGTGATAGTTACCAATGTAGCCTCCCTGGCACTTGTGCCAGTGGCATGTGAAAAGACATTCGAGCAAGATCGTTCATCGCCTTCCTGGCACTTGTGCCCATGGCACATGTAAAGACATTTGAGCAAGATCGTTCGTCGCCTTCCTGGTACTTGTGCCCGTGACACGTGAAAAGACATTCAAGCAAGATCGTTGCCAATGCCGATGGGCTGGCCCCTATGCAGGCGACACGTAAAATACACCTTTTCGCGCGTGGCTGTTGATCGTTACCAACGTCGCCTCCCTGGCACGTGAAAAGACATTCGAGCGAGATCATTGCCAGTACTGCTGGACTGGCTCCTGTGCAGGTGGCACGTAAAGTACACAATTTTGAGTGTGGCCGTTGCCAGTACCGCCTGACTGGCCTTCGTGCCGGTGGCACGTAAAAGCACCCCCTACACTCTCGGAGTGGTTGGCATTAGGAAGGGCATCCAGCCGTAGAAACTCTGCCAAATCAGATTAGAGCCTGGTGTAGCCACCTGGTTCACTAGTCCTCAGTCAAATCGTCCAACCCATGCTAGCATGTAACGGTGACGTTAAACGATGATGATGATGGTGAAGCAAAATGTGAAATAGAAGCAGGTTACTTGTTGTGTATTAACAAAATGACCCTATTAATGTACATCAATCACAACACACAATTTCACATGAAGAAATCGCGCAAATCAAATACAATAATAAAAGAAATTATAACAATTTTCTGTTATATTTTATAATTATGTCACAGGATATCACACAATACTGGTTAATATTCTTTAATGAACTACCTAAAGGCTACTTAAATTATTTCCTTTTCTTAGTATCCCGTCCAATTAAAAAACAGTCACATACAGAGCAACTGATTTTAAGGATTGCTATTAAATAATATTGACTGTGCAGTGTGTACTGCCAGCAGAAACATACTTCACTGCCGTAAAACAGAAATGGCACACCTTAAATACAAAATAAAAGGAAAGTAGCTAATTGAAAGAGTCATCTATAAGTCACCATAGTTGGGTTTCTCAGCCATTTAGCTATGTCATTTATTATAGTACTACATTCATATCAGTTGATAATAGAGTTTCTAAAGCCATGTGCCTGTATGAAATCAATCAGTTTCTCAGGAAATTTACAACAAAGAATTACCTCGTTATTAGATTTAGATATTGGTCTGTTATAATGCCGCATCACTTTTGAAGTATACCTCTTTTGATTTTTGGCTTATGTGGAATGTTAAACACACTGATACAAAAATGAAGTTCAAAGTCTTGGTGGTCGGAACTTATAACAGGACCTCAAAATATTTAATGCAGTTGCACCATGGAGAAATCACAAAGGGAGAATGACTGAAGTAGTTGATGTTCCCCACTGTTTGACAAAATTATCTTCGATTACATTAAAATTCCATTACAGATTAACAGCATGACATTCTCTTTATCCTTGAAATCCTTCCAGCTATGCCTCATCATATAAAACGAACCCATCATTATTGATTTCTTTTCCTTCTCCATCCAATAACAACACAAGATTAGACAAACATCTTTTTATTGGCATACCAATGTATATGCTACTTCTGATGAAGTTTAAATTCAATTTAAAATTCATAGATAACCAAACTATTTAAGCTTCTCATAATGCCTTCTTGAAAATATACCTGCTGTAATTTATTTACAAATGTTTCTTGTCATTTTGGCTTTAATTATTTCTTCAATGCTTTAACCACACAATCTTACCAAACTTTTGAAATAAGTCTTTACTGCTGCTCCCATAACTTAAACACTCCCATTACCGTAGGTTTTATTTGGATCTGTTCTTATTTCTAATATATATTTACACATTGACTTTGATTTGATGGTCGTGTAAAATTCAATAAGCAATAATTTATATTATGTGTACATATATATATATATATATA
>NC_068992.1:51739334-51755838 GCF_001194135.2 Octopus bimaculoides
CGAGTATTAAACTAATACACCTTTTTGTTGTTTATACACTTGCTTTCTGTTTTTTATTTTGGTAAATTCCAACTACATATATATATATATATATATATATATATATATATATATATATGTATGTATGTATGTATGTATGTATGTATCTATGCAATTAGTGGAATTTTAATGTCCTCTTTTCCATTGAGCAGGCAAAGTCCATTACGGCAGAGATTCTGTGATGGGATGTTCTTCGTGTTGCCAACTTTCACCTGTTTCAAAGCAAGGTAATATTTCCCCATGCCCAGATATGTTTACTTAGAAAATTAGGAGTAAATGACACTGCTTTTATGATAGTGAGTCTTGTTTACAACTATCATGAGATGTCAAAACAAGAAAACAAAAACACACATAGATGCGCATATACTCACATATTTATAATGGGTTTCTCACCATTTCCATCTACCAGCATTCCTCTGAAATCATTTGTTTGATTCAAAGTTGTAGATGAAGTCACTTACTCATAGTGCTACACAATGGGACTGAACTTAAAATCATTTGGCAAAGAAGCAATTATCATAATCATACAGCCATGACTATGTCTGTAGCTATTTGTCCTGATAACCACAAGTTTTGTCTTTGTTGGGCTTACTTTAGGATTCATCAATTCTATGTTTTGCTTCCACTATTTGAAGTTCTTCTCTAAATATTTGATAGATCCAATCAAGAGAATTTGATATTCAGCATACAAGAGTTACAATGTGCTGTGGGATTTAAACTCCTTTAACAAATTTCCTTCTAACATATGTTTTTACCAATATTCATAATTGTTTCTAGAAATAAATTGTAAATGCATAATCTCGTAACTTTTAAAATATAACCTTTTGAATTTGTGTATAGAATACCAGTATAGAATAACAATATAGACGATTAATCTTAGACAAAATAATACATTCTTGCTATTCAAGAATTACAATGCAAAAGGAGATTTATTACATATTTCAAAGAAATAATTCTGCAAATATATTAAATGGATTTTGAAACAAGGAAGTTGTTTATCTTTTAGCACTTATTGTTTTTGGTTAGTCTGCGAGGAAACAATATACGTTAAAGTTTCTAAATATTTCTTGTAATTATTTAAATTTGATTAATATAAGCTAAAGCCTTATTGAAATTGCAATGCTCGTTAGATTTTCTTTGAAAATAATGTTGAAATCTCAATTACATTTTGTACAGAAGTCTGTCACACACATGCGTTTGTGTGTGTATATGTGTGCGTGTGTGTGTATGTGTGTGTGTGTATTCTTCTACTTCTTTTATTGTCTGTCATAAGTCAATCACGACAATTCTTGTTCAATAATCATCTCTGGCAGGCTTACATAAGAGCTACAAGGCTTGTTCTTGATCTGCAACAACGATGACATCTGCTGTAGGTGAAACTACTTGACACAATAGAGAAGTGATGCTTCTCATGGGCTCTTTTGTATTCTCTCTGTTGTTTTCTCTCATGACAGTTATAAAAAGGATTCACCATCTCTATGACATCTTTTGGTAGTTCGGTGATGAAGACTTCATGGTCACAACTCTTGTAAATAATGCACCCAGAGATCAGTGCTTTAACCTTATGATTATGAAGAGAATAAAAATACTTTACTTAAAGAACAAATAAGTGTTAGCAAGGAGCAGGGCATCCAGCTGTACAATTTTGTCTCCACAAGTTTCAGTCAACACTTGTAAGCAAAGAAAAAAACTGAATGGAAATCAATGACGGTGATATAATGTATCATCATCATCATCTTTTTAACGTACACTTTTCCATGTTTGCATGGGTCAGATGGAATTTGTTGAGGCAAATCTTCTGACGTCAGATGTCATTCTTGTTGCCAACGCTCACATGTTTGCAAGTAAAGTGATATTTTCCCATTGTCAGGGATGGTTTCATGCAGGACTGGAAATGAAATTTTATTGTGCCACTCATCAACTTATAAAAGATGGTAATACGAGTAGATACATGCACACACAACTTCTTTCAGTTTCCATCTCTGAAATTCATTCACAGTGGTTGTTGGAAAACAAACATGTTAACACACAGTCATGTCTATTCCCCTGTGTGTGTGTGTGTGTGTGTGTGTGTGTGTGTATGTGTATTTATACATACATATGATTTGATGCACTCACTGTGTGACAATCAAACCTTTCAAGTTTCTCCTCTAATGTTGATCATGCTAAACTTCCACCATTGCATGTACTCAGAGGTCTTCTCTGTTCAAGGGTAGGCTATAGTGTAATACAAACAGCACACCAATAATAAAAGCATTGACTTGGCACTCCTATATATATATATATATATATATATATATACATACATACATACTTATACACACACACACACACACTCACCTCACTCACACATGCATATTAATCTCTGAAAGGACTCAGGTTTGGAATTCTTATTGTCCTCTTTTTCTCATTTGATTTGTTGTTCACTTTCATTTCAGCCAATGGGCAGATGTTTTTACTTTTGCACCTCCGATGTAAAAGAGCCCCAGCTATAAATTCTATGACAGCTCTTGTTTGATGATTATATCAAATAGATTACTGGATGGAAAAGAACTACAAGCTATCAATAATGCAACTAATGGCAGAGGATATATGAGGAAGAGACCAATGTTTACAGTAAGTCTAGTGGTTCCGATGCTTGTGTGTCATTTATGAAATGATGGAAGATTAAGACAAAGGGTGACACACTCAATGGCAGACTTGTTCAACCCATAGTTGGACAGGACTGTGCCATAATTTTGTAAAACACATAGTAAAATATAATTAATATAATTAATATAATTATAAAATATGATTAATTACTTTATTGATAAATATGATTAATCACTTTATTGAAGCTGAAACTGAATTTCTCTCAGTAAAGCTAGAATTTATCAATTCATAATGTATTTCTCTATAATATATTAAGAACTGAGTCGTATTATTGGAATTCTAAAACTTAGGGTTATCTGTCTTCATTTAGAAGATTTCTGTCTCCCAGATAGAGAACACTGTTAGCAGAATGTCAATTGAGGGGTGTGATATGTATTTAATTATATACAGTTCTTTACTAATCAATCTATATGAAAGACTATGAATTAAATTTTGAAATCCAGAATATATATCCAATTTGCTAATGTTAGAATCCTAACCAAAATTGTTCCAGTAGCTTATTGGTGTATGAGATTATCTTTTTGAAATAGCATACCAAATTTATTCTATACAAAAATATATTTATATAGAATATAATTATAGCTTAGCTTCAAAATATTTCTAGGTTCATAAATCCACAGAGAGAACATAGAAATTCTAAGATTATTTTTGAATATATTTCATTAGAGATAGCTAATTAATTAACAAGCTTTAGTAGCCAACAAATCTCAAAATCCACAATATTTATAATCATTTAATTCATTGGCTCAATATCACAAATTTTCTGGTGGAGTGGTTCAATTACATTTAATTTTATTTACTGCTTCTTATTTTATTGTCCCTAGAATGCTGAAAGACAATGTTTGTTCCTGGAATTATTTGCACTCAGGATGTGAAGGATTGTAAGGGAATATAGCAAAGCATGCTTTATTCAGTAATTTACTGGTTCCATAAATCCATTGCACTCTGAAATTCCTGAAACACTTGGCTTACTTCAATAGTTGAATAATTCTATTGTATAAATTATTAGTTTATAATGTTCACTTGTTCATAACATGTACCACTAATTGTAGGCTAAGAAATTTCTGAGAAACTCTGCTCTGTATTACATATAGTGTTTCTCTTTAGTTTTACGATGTATAGAAAAGGAAGTGTTTAGTCATATATATTATAATTGCTATAAAATGTTCTCAAATCCTCTATACAATATGCAAATTCTAAATTGGCATTTCAATTTTACTTTTATTGGCTTTAAAGGTGTGTCTGTTGTGCAGTCAACCAGAATAGAGAGTTATAACAGGCAAAAAGGTAAAATGCAAATATTCCCAAAAGGTCCATTTGTTCTCAATAAAATTCAGCAAACACCGGTCTATGATTAATCTTTATATTTTGTATCCTTTCATTTGTCTTGCTCGCTTACATTCTGGTGTTTGTTGAATTTTCTTGAGAACAATATTTTCTTAGTGGTCAGACCAAAGTGGTCTACTTCTAGCAAAATCGATGTCCACTTAGTTGTCATCCCTCTTATATGTATGCAATATAATTTTTCTGAATCTTCAGAATTTTTCAATATGCTAGGCCACTGGTTTTAAATTGATATTAATCAAATTGATATTCAATTTTTCACCCAGTATCTACGTTTGTGTCTTTTTCCTTGTAACTTAGCGGTTTGGCAAAAAGAGGCTGAAAGACTAAGTATTGGGGCCGATTTGCTTGACTGGACATTTTAAGGTGGTTCCACAGCATGGCTGAAGTCTAAGGATGGAGAACGGTAAAAAATAAAAGATATGATATCCCAAATTGTTAATATTTATAGAGAAAAAATATGTAAGACTGAAATGAATTAAGATAACTTTCTGTTTAGAAAGTGAAACAAATGATACAATAGTGATGATGATGATGATGATTTCTAGCTTTGGCACATTGCTGCTAATTATGCAGGGTGGAGGCTAGTCATAGATGCCACTGATTCAGTATTTGACTGGTACTTTTTTATTGAATGTGGAGGGGAAGAGAAGCAAATCAATTTCAGTGGTATTTGAACCCAAATCATAAAGAGCCGGAAGAAATACTCCAAGGCATTTTTTCCTGCTGTTCTAATTACTCTGCCAACTAATAACAGCAACATGATGAATATTAATGTAACACTCTCACTTGCGTATTGAGTGTATTTTATAAATATCTCGTTAGTTTCCTAGTTTTTATGGTTGCATCTGTATTTAGTACGTTGCCTTAAGGTACTCTGACATATAATTTCAGAATTAATGCAGTGGAAATGTGTTGATTGACTAGCTTAAGAGCTCCCTCATTGGATTGGACGTTTGGTAGATTAAAGGTTCTTAGTAAAGTTAATTAAAATTTGTAGCTGTGAGATTAATTACATTTAGTTGGTGTAATTGTAATTTTTCAAAGGTCAGATCTCTTTATCCTCCATAATTTCATGTTATTTAAAAATAAAAATAAATAAAAGGTTTTTAAAACATACATGTCACTAAAGATCTTAGCAAAAGCATGAAGGGATATTATTTCTTTCTTTTTAAAAATCTAATTACTGCAAAAACACCAAAAATTCAAAACTATGATTCAAATGGGAAGAAAATTCTGGAAAAATTTATTTTCTTATCAGCAGATTTAATCTTTGGTGCATTTTCAGAAAGAAAATTCAGCTGTAAAATGTGACAGAGTGATGCAGTGAAAGTACGCTGTGCTCCTAACATGGAGTATTATAGATCAAATCTATGTTCTATTCACAACCCATACCAGCATGGAAAGTGAATGTTAAATGATGATGATGATGAAGATGATGATGAAGATGATGATCTTATGAAAAATAGAGCTGGAGTTTTCTGCGAGTCACATTGCCTCAATAAACTTGACATATTTCAGCAGAAAATAGTTTCAAACATGACACTCATATATAAAACTGCTTTTCACAGTTAGGGTTATGAAAATCTGAGTGAATACATCTGCTTTCTGCAGTAAAAGGGTTAATTCTGAGACAGTAAAGACTGATTTGAGAAAGATTTTGGTTGCTACTTTTTGTAGATCAAAAGACCATGTAGAGGCACTCTCTCTCTCTCTCACTTGTTAGCTAGTGTAATGATAGTTAAAATGGTTAGGCTATATTAGATAGGCAGGAGGGGAAGTTATAAATCAGAGAAGGTTAGGTGGAGGAGAAAATTGCTGTATGATGGCTCACTGATTAGAATAGAATTCATAAAGGACAGTTTAACTTAATATGCCAGTGCAATAATAAAAGAAATTATGAAACATTTAACTTTAGTTCTAATTTGTTTGCTATTCTATCTTTTTAACAGAGCAATAAAACATCAATATAATATTGGATATTGATTTATGATCTTCAAAACAAGTTAGAGGCTAAAATGTTCCAATAAACAAGTTTATTTCTCATTACTGGTTTGAAAAAGTTCATTATCTCCTTCTTTGTATCTGTAAACTGTTGCCAAATATTTATGTCACACCTAAGCCAATTAGGAGAGCAAATATTGAAATATTGGTGATTGTCAAGACTATAGCACTAAGTGGATTCAAATCTCTAAATTGAAATGGTTCCTCATATAAATGGTACATTATAAAGAAACCATGAGAAAGAAAGAAACATAGAAATACAACTATAGAAAACTAAAATTTGTTGTTCATTTGATTTATCATTCGCTTTTAGTTCTCACGTCTGTTTTTCCATACTAGCATGAGTTCAATAAATATACAATAGAAGTTAACCTGTTGCTTAGATTTTCAAATCTTTGGTCAGAATGGAACTATAGTTAAAGACACTGCAGAAGTGTAGCATTCCTGTAAATCTTACCATAATGTGGACATCCTAAAATGAATCTTGTTTTCTCTTTCTCTTCCACGTCATTGCTTGATGGAAATCAAAGGGAAAATAGATTTTACATCAAGAAATTTGACATTATATTTTGGTCAATGATTCTGTAATGTGGGAGATAAGTGTATCTTGGTCACCCATACATTAGAAAAGTGTAAGAACAAGTCTGAATTTAAAATGGAAATTCATTAACTAGCTCCCGTGCTGGTGACACGTAAAAAGTACCATTCGAGTGTGATCATTGCCAGCACCGCCTGAATGGTCCCCATGCCAGTGGCACTTAAAAGGCACTATTTATGCATAATCAGTGCCAGTGCCACCTGACTATCTCCTGTGCCGGTGGCACATTAAAAGCATCCACTACACTGTTGTAAGGAAGGGCAACCTGCTGTAGAAATCTTGCCAGATCAGATTGGAGCCTGCTGCAGCCTTCTGGCATCCCAGTCCTCAGTCAAACCGTCCAACCCATGCCAGCATGGAAAGCAGACGTTAAAAAATGATGATGACGATGGTGATGTAGAATAAGAAAAATTTTATGGTATTTATGGGCTTGTAAATATATCTCTTAGCATGAACAATGTATTCACCACAATCATCATCATCATTGTTTTACATCCGCCTTCCATGCTGGCACGGGTTGGACAGTTTAACAGGAGCTAGCCAAGCAGAAGACAGCACCAGGCTTCTGTGTCTGTTTTGACACAGTTTTTTTAGGTTGGGTACCCTTCTTAACACCAACCATCCTGTAGAGTAGACCAGGTGCTTTTTACGTGGTACTAGCATAGGCAGGGTCATCAAGTAACTTGCAAACCAAGGAATCTTTGAGAGAGATGGGGACATTAGAGAAAAGGATCATGTGTTAGATGATGAAAAGTTAGAATGTGACAAAGAGACAGAAACAAGTGTCTTGTTGTAGAGGGGGTACATGGCGAGAGAGAGGGGGGATGTTAACAAAACAGAGGACAGAAACAGGTGTGCTGTTGTAAAAGAGATGCATGGTTACTCAGCCAGAGGGAAGAGCAAGAGAAGGAGAGGGAGTGAGAGAAAGCGAGAGTGCAAGGGAGAGCAGGAGAGAGATGGTGGTGATGCCAGGGTATGTTCACACGTGAAACACTGACTGACTCATATTTTAGTAGTGGTAGTAGTTGCAGACAATTACGATTAAAATGCTGTTAGTTAAAGAGGGCTGATGGTGTAGATTCTGTTTGAACCCTATATATTTTTGGCTTGGCTTGGACCTCTATTCTAATAATTCAAAAACTTGAATTATTTCCTAGTGGACCAAACTGACAAAACACATTTATTTCATCAATTTGGAATCGATCTTTGGTAAAGCATGGCTGTGTCCTTGACTGCTTCACTTACATTTTTGTAATAATGTATTCAAATAACGACGTTCTTTCCCAGTCTTAATACTAACTAGAACAGATAAATAATCTTGATTTGCATGAAATCATTTCTCTGCATGTGCAATATCAATCACATTTAGATTTCATAGACAAAGCTCTTCCATCTTCAATCCTATCCTCCCTCATCTCTGTAAAACAGATTTCTTTTTTAAGGTTTGTCTTCTAATAGCTGTTGCATACATGTTACACAAGGTCAGCTTCTTCTTTTATGATACAATGGTTTCCATAGCAGTAGATGACGTACAAATTTGTCTTTTCTTTGCTAACAATGTCCCTCAAACTTAAGCCTGTGTTGTTTGATGGCTCCTGTTAGTAATGGTGTATGTATCCATATGATACACTGTTTGATAAATGTTGCTCCACCATTTCACTTTCCTTAAAATATTAGTGTATATTCCATTTAGACTGCTCTTTGTTGCTTTTATAAGCATCCTGTTGCAGAAAGCAAAGCATGATTGATTGATCATACTTATATTTTATGGAGTATGCTAGTATTGCATAACTGGCACCTGTACCAGTGGCACATAAAAAGCACCCTTTGAGTATTGGGCCTCAGAGTGGCATTGACAAATGACCGAGACCTTTGGCAATATGCCATGCTTGAGAAGAAGACCCATCAAGTCAAGTGGAATCATAATCATGGCAAATATTGGTGTCACACAACTGGCACCTATGCCAATGGCACGTAAAAGCACCCACTGCACTCTTGGAGTGGTTGGTGTTAGGAAGGGCATCCAGCCATAGAAACCATGCCAAATCAGACTGAAGTCTGGTGCAGCCCTCAGCTTCCAACCCTGGTCAAACTGCCCAACCCATGCCAGCATGGACAACGGATGTTAAAAGATGATTATGATGAAAAAGATTATGAAGTAGTTAAAAATATACTTCTCAGTCACATGGTTTCAGGTTCAATTCTACTGTATTGCACTGTGGGCAAGTGTCTACAATAGTCTTGGGCCAACCATAGCATTATGTGTGTTTGGTAGATAGAACCTGAACAGACCCAGTCACACATGTGTGTGTTTGTGTGCATGTGTGTATCTGTTTGCATGTGTGTGCATATATGTGTTTGTGCATGAGTGTGTGTGTGTGTGTGAGTATGTGTGTGTGCATGTGCACATATGTAAGCAAGAGAGAGAGAAAATGATCCTACATACATTGTCTATAAAAGAAATTGAAGACATCATAATCTCAGCTCTGGAATGCCTTTCATGATAACTCTACCCAATCAGGATCAATTGTTGTTGGTGGTGGTGGTGGTGGCGGTCATGTTGGTGGTATTGGTGGTGGTGAGTAGCTAAAACACAACAAGCATACCCAGGCCACGAGTTACTCCTGATTTATTCACTTACAGTCAGACAATCAATACCTACCAACTATACTAGTCTATAACCAAAAGAAAACAACTAACACTAAAAATAAAAATAAATTTCTTAAAAATTCATTTCAAAAAAGACTTCATATAATAAAGGTAAAGTACGTTCCCAGTTCAATGGTTTCTTATATTGAATCAATATGTTAGCAGTATTACTAAATGGAAATAGTTATATGAAAAACGTTTTAAAAACTTCAAGAGAATGCAACTAGTCTAAGACCACCAACACCATCCTAATATCTTACCTTCTGATTTCATTTTCTCTTAATATCAGTCGTCTTTTATGTCATTATTTATCACTATAATCTTAGAATTGGTCACTGATTCTGTTTTGATAACATATTTGTATGTCTGGAAACTTAGACATTAGGTTGATGTGTTTTCCTTCAGTTTCATAACATTAGTTTTGATCCAATTTTTGAACTTAACAGTTTATGTTAAGCAATTTATTTTTTGTCTCTTGCTGTATTGAATTACCACATTTCTTCAGTGAAATCTTTTTATCTTTTAAGAAATTGATGTTTTGAAATGTTCTATTGTAACATTTAAAAAAAAAAAATTCTTTTTTTATCTTTTTCTTTTCCCAAAATAATGGTATACCATAAAGAGAAATTTTGCAAAGCACATAGTGGGAACTGACAAATTATAGCGTTGAAGTTAATGTAAATTACAAGTACATCAGTAGATCTAGGTTAGAAATACAGTAGTAACTTAGTAGATGTGTGGCGGCACAATGGCTCAGTGGTTAGGGCAGCGGACTCGTGGTCATAGGATCGCGGTTTCGATTCCCAGACCAGGCGTTGTGAGTGTTTATTGAGCGAAAACACTTAAAGCTCCACGAGGCTCTGGCAGGGGATGGTGGCGAACCCTGCTGTACTCTTTCACCACAACTTTCTCTCACTCTTACTTCCTGTTTCTGTTGTGCCTGTAATTCAAGGGGTCAGCCTTGTCACACTGTGTCATGCTGAATATCCCTGAGAACTACATTAAGGGTACATGTGTCTGTGGAGTGCTAGCATCATCATCATCATCATCATCACTATCATAATCAGTGCCATCATCATCATCATCATCACTATCACCATTTACATCTGCTTTTCATACTGACATGGCTCATACAGGTTGTCATGACAACAACTTTAAAGAATATATTGGGTGTATATATTGGGTGAAAACAGCTTCTGTTCGGTTTACTATTCCACATGAGAAAAAAACAGGGCTTACTATTCTCTATTGTCCCTGTGTATTTAAGTCAAAGTTATCATATTACTACATTCTCACCATTATAAGAAGCCCTCAAAGTTTCTCCATTTGACTTGTGTACTCCCAAAAGTTTAGAAATTCCAAGAGGTATGACAGCCTCATAACCAAATCTCAAGTTCTGCTTCTATACCTATATACAAATAATATTTCTTTTACAGACACACAAAACTTCTAGAGAAGGAAGTTGAATGTCTCTTACAGTCTGCTTGTGTAGCAATGATGTTATCAAGTTTCTGCTATGTTTCCACCAATACATCAATATCACCGACGTTATTGGTTTATTTCTACCAAATACTCCAATGTTAGTACCTACTTATAGGTATTTTTTCCAATACATCATCGTTACTAACATGTTACAGCTATATGTTTAACTATTTATCAATATTACTGTTATATTTTCAGAAATAGATTGATCTTATTGTCTCATTACAGAAAAATATCCACAAATCCATCAATGTTATTATTAATGTATTACTACACACACACACACACACACACATATATATATATATATGAAACAAATACACAAAAAAACCCCATATTTTTACCAATATATCATTATTATAATCGAGTGACATTTACATTTTTAACAATAGATCAATTTTTCCCATGAATTCACCATTTTATTTCTATCAATATACATATTTACACAACAGATTTATTTCAAACACTACAGGAATATTACTGCTATGTTACTGCAAGATTACATACAATGCATAAACGTTTTTCATGTTACTGTTTGATTTTATGACCATATTTATGTTACTGTCAACTTACATCTGTATTTCAAGCAATAGATCACTGTTTCTGTCATATTCCTCTAAAACATCATCGCTCTGTTTGTTCATTTATTTGCTTTACATCTATTTGTCCATGCTAGCATGAGTTAGATGAATATATTATTGAACCAGTGTTTCGCATCTGGATGCCCTTCCTGTAACTAGGTCATTACTTTTTTATTTTTGAGTAAGCCAATTCTTATTTTACACATAGCCAAAGATATGAAGTGAGTGATTTTCATAAAGCACAAAATGTAAATAAACACATCAACATATATATGTATAGGGCTTTCCTATAAGTAGGTTATCTCCCTTGGCTAGGCGGCGCTCCATGTAGATAATTAAACTTCCGGAGGCTAACCCACGCCATTGTTATTGTTTTACATTTTATCATGGATATAAAGCAGCTTGATAATTCAGCTATCGAAGTACTTACTGTGCCTGAGCTAAAGAGATATTTAAGATTATATGGACAGTATGTTACTGGAAGAAAGGCGGACTTGATTGAAAGGTTGAAAGGTATAAAAATTCTGTCGATGAAGAATGTCAACAAAGTAAATTCATCGGACGATAAGTCTGAAGTATCGGACGATACTTCAGACAGGAATAAGCAGAAGCTTATATCTCCTCTCGGTGAAGTATTGCCTGATCTAAAGATCTTTGTAAGTTGCCGAATTTCACAGATAATGACATAATTACCTCGTGCTACGGATGAAAGCAAAGCAAAGCAACAATTAAGGAGTGGCATATTTTACCACGACAGACACGTACACAACATCGAATACCACGATATGAGTGAAAGCTGCTCTCACTGTATTGTCCGGTGTCTGGTAATCCCTTCGATACCGACATCAAACCCCAAAAAAGAATCCTAACCACAGAGTTTGGGTAATTATGTCAAATGTCACTGGCAATGTGCATTCAGCTGATTGCAACTGTTAAAGCAAGTCCCTGAGCATGCGTACATGTCATACGGGAGAGTTCCAATCAGGGGTGGATAACACCTTATAGGAAAGCCCTATACACAAATATGATTATTATGATTACTCCATTACTGCTGCCGTCACTGCCATCACCTTAACTTTTTCTGCCATGTATTTTTCTCTAGCGACTATGATTCTGCCATGGCTAATTAAGTCATCTCTTTAATGGAAACCGTCTGTTACTTTTAGAGAGCCTTCTAAGCATTTGAAAGAATTTTATTTCACAGATTTTTGTTGCATTTTATTGCAACTAACTACACTTGTGCATCTGCTATGTACAAAATCTCTCTTCCTTACCAGCATGCTTGTAATCTCAATGCACCTCTTATGTTACCTTTATTAACATATGGTATACTTTATGGAATTCTTACCTTTTGATCTTCTGCATATCAAGCATGACCACATCCCAGGTGGCTCTACAACCATATCTTCTTAATTGAAACATTTTATCTTTGCTTGGTTTACTCTCAGATCTTTCAAATCTGTACATTGCTTTCATTTTTAGAATTACTACTCTCATTCTTTCATTCTTCAACAGATTCAGTTATGAGAACCAAGTCATCAGAATGTATGAATTCCTGTAAACATCTTGTCTTCAACAAAGACAGACAAAGACAAAGCAATATATACCTGCATATTAAATTCAATGCTGAACTAGTTACCAATTTTTTCCTTGCTGAAGGCGTTGCAGTACATGACTTATAAAACTTCCACGCGCCATCAACATTCAGTAACCCTACGCCATCCTGAACAACATCCTGAAAGTTCTACTGTATTAAATAGAACTGGCTCTGTAGTTGTTTCTTTTTAGAGCATCTTCTTTGGATGATGCTGATACCAGTCATTAGGAATGCCTCTTGCACAACCCAATTTTTCAGTGTGCTACTTTGCTCAGTATTTTTAATGTCTCAGTGGCCATCCCTCATGATCAGCTGATTTTTTTTTTTTTGTATTTTTATATCCAGGTGTGGCTGTGTGGTAAAAAGTTTGCTTCTTAACCACATGTATCTGGGTTCAGTCCCACTGCATGGCACCTTGGGCAAGTTCTTTTTACTATAGTTTCAGGTTGACCAAAGACATGTGAATGAACTTGGCAGATAGGAACTGAAGAAAAAGCCAGTCGTAAGTGTGTGTGGGTGCATGTGTGTGTGTGCGCGCGCGCGTCTTTGTGTGTGCGTGTGTGCATGTATATATATATATATGAAGGAAATGTTCTCTATGTGGCCTGTGTGTTTTCTGTGCTCTGTTTATGTTCTGTTATTCATTTTGCCCACGTTTTCTTGTGACGTCCTTTACCCAGATATGCATCTATATATACACGTAAATGTAGGTATGTACATACATGTACGTATATATGCATATACTCACATATTATTTATATATATATTTATATATAGATGCAAAGATGCACGCAAATATGTGTCTAAGTATGCACTCATACACACATACACACAGTGATTTTGTGTGCATGTATAGATGTGTGTCTATCAACCCATTTTGGTCATGTGCAAAAATCAGTGCTTGGCTAGGAATCATAATTTAAAGATTCAATATAAATAGCTATCAATAAGATAAATACTAAACTGAAATATATCCTGGGTTGGGATGTCAATGCTATTAACTAAAACTCTGGAATTATGTAGCTGTAGCCCAGTGCTTGAAATCAGTAAAAGCAAATATTAAACGAGGTTAATTCTTTGTCTTTCTTATGTCAATAGTTCTAGCATGTAAATAATAATTGATTAGAATAGTGAACACGAAATTTGCAAGCTTTCAAAGATACTCCCTTCCTTCAATCTAGAACCATTTGGAGTTTACAGCAACAGAATCAACTGATTTCTTAAAAAAAAAGAAAAAAGAAAAGGACTAAATGAAGAATCATAGAAATCTCTCAAGTTTCACTTGATTCCTCATATCACTTTACCATACATGATCTAAGATATTATTTTTTAGAGACCTCTTCGGAACTGGCAAGAAAAACGAAAAAGAAGAGGAAGAGCTGAAACCGTTTTTTTTTTCCTTTTTTCCTTTTTTTGTTTTGTCTTTCCACTTTATGTTACTGCTTTTAGAGAGGACCATTTCTTCAGCTATACCAAGTTTTATGTATCTTTAATCCATAGCAAACTAACCATAATAGAAAAAGACAATTTCTGATGCTATATATAGAATTCCTTTAATGAGAATAGAAATGGATCTGATCCATTTCAGGATCACAATCTTATCTAAACAAACTTCTGGCAAAGTAATCAACTTAAAAGCATTAGAATATATCTTTAGATGTTGGTCTTCTTTAAGTTGGTGATACTTCAAGAGAACACTTCACATTCTAGTTTTTATTAACTTCATTTTTCTGTATTTTTGTAAGAAGAAAAAGCACATTCATTTAGTATCCTTTGTTAAAAAAATATTTTCTTTTTTTATCTCAGCTGAATAAGGTGGGTGAGAGAACATTCTGCTTTTTGATATTGTGTGTAAAATTAGAATGTACATGAAGCAAAAACAGAATGTAAAGAATAAAGGAAAATCTGATTGTGAATATATTTAAAAATTCTAATTATTCTTGCCTATCACAGGAGAGAAATTTCTATGAGAGAGTATAGAATTATCTGTGCACAAATTTCACTTTAGAACAGCACAACAATTATTTTGCATTTCAGAGCATATGATGCAGTGCCATACCAAACAGAATGTTAAAGTGCCAATCAAATTGTGCAATTACAGCAGTTTCCTCCACAAAGAAACTGAAAATACATATTATGACATGAACGCTTTGTAATTTTCAAAAATATTTACTTCTTTATTAATTTATTCTTTATAGAGAATAGATCTGCTTCAATAAACTTCACATCCACCTCCCCGCAATGCATACCAAAATAAAGAGAAAATATTTTTATTGTTTTTATTTCTCTCCACATATGTAGTGCTTTCATTTCCATTTGTTCATGATATTTCAATGAAATAGTTCCTATGGCAACATTGATTGTATTCTTCATAATTATCTCAATAATATTCTATTCTAGTTTGGCTCACATCTCACCTGTTCAACTTTTAATGAGACTGTTTTGAAATGAAATTTAGTTGAATGTGTTTATTTTCTCAAGTTTTAATATGTAGACTACGTTCTGTCTTAGTACCCAAAGCAGATCCACAAACCAATCACTAAATAGAAATACACACATTGTACATCATTAATCAAGAGCTGGCTACAATACAAAATAAATTAATTTATAAATATGTCCCACTGCTGTGGGCACAAACAGGTTTTATGGAAATTGTGTATAACTTGGGAAAGATAATAGAAAATTCCTACATGGATATGAACGTCTGCTTTTCTGAAATTGATATATCTGAATGGGAACAGGGGCTGTATCATAAGTATAACAAGGAATTATGATAAATCTTAGTACAAAAGAGAACATTGTTCCTGTAGGGAAAACAGCAACATTTTTTTCTATTTTGAGCCCATATTAAATTTTCTATTAATTTCACTATTCCGTCCAAAGAACACAGGTTTGGAGAATCTTGGATTCTCGTGAGTCTAGAAAGTATTCATTTTGAAAGATAGGAAATAATGTTGGTTCACATAACAGAAAAGTTCTGACAAGGGTTGCAATAATAATGCTTGTGTTTTGACTCCCAAATGTAAAAGATACCAATTTCAAATGCAAATGTAAGTCATTGGAATAGCAAAAGCCTTCGACAGCATTCATTGCAGTCTTCACATTCTGAGATGACATGTCTGTCATGACAGGGCGAGTGAGGAATGGGTATGATGGGTGAGAGACTCAATGTAAATACATTATACATATCAACATCCATCTCCTCCACCATTTATTTAGCAGCCATTTTTCCATTCTTGCTTGTTGTCAGTTGCTAAAGTCTGTCTATCTATCTATCTATCTACCTACCAACCTACCTACCTACCTGCCTACCTACCTACCTACCTATCTATCTATCTATCTATCATTCTGTCCATCCATCCATCTGTCCAACACTCGCATATAAAGAGCCGCTACTTGGTCTGGTCACACAGTGTGCTAGAAATAACAGATGATTCTAACTGATACATCATGTTTTTTTTAAATAACCCATTTGATAGTTTAGCCCAGGGAATATTATAACAGAAATAATTAATACAGTTAATTTAAGAGATGAGGAATTATGTACATTATTTACAT